>NW_027462478.1:0-60011 GCF_050947455.1 Rhinoderma darwinii
TGGATGGTATTGTTTCTCGCAAAAGGGGATGTGAGGACATTTTGGCTGTCATGGAGGCAATATGGTTGGTATACGGGCATTGGAGGTTTGTGGTTGTCGTTTTGGCAATGTGGCTGGCATAAGGAGTATTGTTTCCGGGATTAAGTACATTGTATCTGGCATTGTCGCTGGAATGTGGAATTATGGCTGGCATGAGGGCTTTGTGGTTGCCTTGGGGATATTGTGATTGGCTAAAAGGAAATTAAGGGCATTCTGGCTGGCATGGAGGTCATTGTAACTGGCAAAGGAGGAAGTGAGGGCATTTTGGTTATAGTGGGGATTCGTGGCTGGCATAAGGGTATTAAAGGCTTTTGCTGGTCAAAGAGGCATTGTGGCGAGGATAAGGTGCATTGACAGCATTGTTGCTTTAATAAAGTACATTGTGGCTGGCATGGGGTATTTGTGACTGGGAAAATGGATATAGCTGTTGTCATTTTGGCATTGTAGATTGCACAGGGGCATTGTGGGTGGTATGGAGACTTTCCTTCTGGAAAGGTGGAAATGAGGGCATTCTGGCTGGCATGAATTTAATTGTGGCTGTAATAAGGACATAGTGGCTCAGATAAGAGATATTGTGGGTGTCATGGTGGCATATTGGCTCTTATGGTGAGCATTGTGACTGGAAAATATGAGTTTTTGATGGCATGGAGCACTATAGCTGGTATAAAGGATATGATGGACTTCATGGGGCAATGAGACTGATTAGAGGATCATTAAGCTTATTGCAGTTGTCTTTGAGGAATTCTAATTCAGTGTGGCTGTCATGGGGGCATTTTAATAGTTATGAAGGTATTAGGGCTGGCATGGAGGGCATTGAGGTATTTATGTGGGCATTGTGGCTGGTAAAATGGGCAATGAGAGCATTGTAGTTGTCATTGGGGCATTTTGGCCATTGTAGGGTAATAGTTTCTGTCATGGGCACTGTGGCTCTCATGTGGGCTTTATTGTGAGTTTCATGGGGTATTGTGACTGGGATTATGAACATTGTGGATGTCATGAGGGCATTTTGAGGAGATAAGGAATATTGCAGATGGGGTTTAGTAAATTTCATGGAGTCATTGTGGCTGGCAAGATGACTTTTTGGACTGTCATAGGGCATTATAGTTGTCATTGGGGCACTGAGGCCATTGTGGTTGTCATGGTTTTATTGCGGTTGGCTAAGGGGGGCATTGAGGGCAATGTGTCTGGAATAAGGGGAATTGTGAGAGGTATAAAGGATACTGGGGACATTGTAGCTGTAATGGGGGCATTTTGGTTTGGATATGGGATATTGGTGATTTCATATAAGCATGTTGGGTGTCACGGGGTACTTTGACTGTCATGGTGTTTTTGTGGTTAGTTAGCATTGTGGCTGGCATGAATGAAATTGTGGCTAACATTGGGGGCATTTTAACTGGGATAAGGGACAGCAGGGGTCATGAGGGCATTGTGTCTGGCAGGTGTCATGGCTAGCATGGGGATTTGTATCTGTCATGTGCTAGTTGGCAAAGGGGGAAGTGAGCGCATTGTTGCTTTTTATTGCGGCATAGTGGCCCGTAAAGGGATATTGCCAGTTTTTAAATACCACTTGGGCATAGGGGCTGGCTTAAAGGGCATTGATTATTGCATGGAAGAGAGTTGATTGTGACTTAAAAGGAGGCAATATGGCTGGCATAAGGCATAGTGGCTCTTATAAGAACCTGGTGGCTGGCATGGGGCATAGTAGATGGCATAAGGTACTTTGTGGGTGTTATGGGGGCATTATGGCTGGCCTGAAGAGCATTGTGGCTTTTATTGGGGTATTGTGGCTGATATAGAGGGCACTCTGGTTGTCATGTGGGAATTTTGGTTGGCCTAGCAGGTATTGTGGCTTTCATAGGGTTCATTAAAGGCATTGTGGTTGTCATGGGGAAAGGTGGTTGGCACTGAGGACTTTGTGGCAGGTACTCCAGCTTTTTAGGTATTGCTGTTCTCAAACGGGCATTGTGCTGTGATTGGAACATTGTGACTGTCGTGACTTCTTAATTCAGGAGAGCAAAGAAGAAAAAAATAACTTTACTCAAAAGGGTTTTTATTCCAGGAGGCATAAGTTAAGTGAGAAATGGTTACTTATACTTTTGGGTAAAAGTATGTTTTCAGTCTTTTGTGGGGCTAATAAATGTTGATAAAATTACTCTTGAAAGTATTATCATTATGTAAAGTAGGTGTGATAGAAATAATTCACACAGTTTTGATAATAAAATGATTTTGAGTTGGATTTCCCTGGTCAGGTTGTGTTTGGTTGTGGTTTGCAAAAGGTTTGTTTTTTTCGATAGTAATTGTTCTTGTAAGATATTCTTGAGAATGTGATTGGTGAGTAAATTAGGGAATGTGGTCAGAGACATTTCTATGCTACTTGTGGCTTCTAGTCAGGATGGGGTGGTCGTTGCAGATTCTTAGATAGGAATTCTTCAGGTGGGATCTCTAGTTTGGCTCATCAGAAGGTATCCCAGAATGGGTTCAATTGCCCTTTAAAAATTACTTTTGTTTTATGAGAAACTAGGCACACTAACATCTCTTTACTGATCCAATACATATACCACATAGCATATACCAGGAACGTATTATCACACCTCTTTTTTTTTTCTAGGTGTCTATTTGAGAGTGAAAAGAAGCAAGATATGGAATCCTCCAGTCAGCGGCAATAGAGGAATCAGAGAACTGGTAATTAATATTATTATTAATTACTGATAATTATCAGGCTAGTTTCTAGCTCTGGACTTTCAGAGGTGTGGTAATACCTTCCTAGTATATAAGAATACATGTCTAGTAGTACATATATTGGCTACAGATATTTCAGGGCATTGTAAATGCCTTTGCGTTCTACACATGGATTTACTGCATTTACATTCTAACATACACATTCATCACCATCTCCCCTTTCCCAATAGGAAATTTTTGCTGTCATGTGGGCATTGTGGCAGGTATGGAGGGCCATGTGGCCGGCATTGAGAGAAATGAGGTAACTGTGGCTGTCATGGAGCATTATGACTGGCAAAAGCAGAAATGAGGGCATTTTGGCTGGCATAGAGGACATTTTGGCTGTCATGGAGATATTGTAGCCGGTATAAGGGACATTGTGGGTAAAATGGGTTCAAAGTGGCTCTTATAGGAGTATTATGGCTTGCATTTAGGCATTGTTGCTTGAATGGGAGCCATTATGGCTGGCGTTGGAGTATTCCAGATGGAATAAGGCATATAGCGGGTGTTATGTGGGCATTGTGGCTTAAATTAGCGGCATTATAGTTAGAACAAGGCCATTCTAGATTGCATAGGCTAATAATGGCATTGTGACTGTCGTGGAGGGCATTGTGGCTGACATGTGCCATCATTGCTGGCATAGGGATTTGTGACTGTCATGTGGACATTGTGGTTGACAAAGAGTAAATGAGTACATTGTAGCTGGCATGAAGGGCTTTGTTTTAGCAAATGAGAGCATTTTGTCTGTCATATGGGCATTGATTATATATAGCTGTCATTGTGGTTGGCATAAGGGGCATTGGCAGCATTGTTACTGGCTGTTATGGTGGCATTTTGACTGGAATAATAGACATATCGGGTGTTATTGTGGCTGGCTTGGGGGCTTTGTGGTTGTCATTGTTTTTGGCCAAGGGTGAAGTGAGGGCGTTGTGACTGGCATGGATGGTATTGTTTCTCGCAAAAGGGGATGTGAGGACATTTTGGCTGTCATGGAGGCAATATGGTTGGTATACGGGCATTGGAGGTTTGTGGTTGTCGTTTTGGCAATGTGGCTGGCATAAGGAGTATTGTTTCCGGGATTAAGTACATTGTATCTGGCATTGTGGCTGGAATGTGGAATTATGGCTGGCATGAGGGCTTTGTGGTTGCCTTGGGGATATTGTGGTTGGCTAAAAGGAAATTAAGGGCATTCTGGCTGGCATGGAGGTCATTGTAACTGGCAAAGGAGGAAGTGAGGGCATTTTGGTTATAGTGGGGATTCGTGGCTGGCATAAGGGTATTAAAGGCTTTTGCTGGTCAAAGAGGCATTGTGGCGAGGATAAGGTGCATTGACAGCATTGTTGCTTTAATAAAGTACATTGTGGCTGGCATGGGGGATTTGTGACTGGGAAAATGGATATAGCTGTTGTCATTTTGGCATTGTAGATTGCACAGGGGCATTGTGGGTGGTATGGAGAGTTTCCTTCTGGAAAGGTGGAAATGAGGGCATTCTGGCTGGCATGAATTTAATTGTGGCTGTAATAAGGACAAGTGGCTCAGATAAGAGATATTGTGGGTGTCATGGTGGCATATTGGCTCTTATGGTGAGCATTGTGACTGGAAAATATGAGTTTTTGATGGCATGGAGCACTATAGCTGGTATAAAGGATATGATGGACTTCATGGGGCAATGAGACTGATTAGAGGATCATTAAAGGCATGGTGTCGCCCCAAAAACATGTTTTTTTTTTTAAATTTAAACATTTAGTGTGTGGGTGATAAAACATTGTTCAAATTTTTTTTATTTTTTTCGCGAGTCAGGAAATATTATAAATTTTTTCAAATTTATAATACTACCCATTTTTGGTCACTAGATGGAGCTGTTTGGAGCTAGTTCCCAAAATTGCAGCATTGCAACATTGGGTTAAAAGCTATCGCTCTAGTGAGCGCTCAGCATCCCCCCCTCCTTTATCCTGGCTAGTGCCGGGATAAACGAGGGGTTTGAAAGGTTTAACCTGCTACACTGTGCGTCGCCATTTTTTGAGGTAACCCACAGTGTAGTAGGTTTGCATGCAGTAGTAAACACACACAAACACTAACATACATTGAAATCGCTTACCTGCTCCTGCCGCCGCGGCCCGTCCGCTCCCTTTGCTGCCGCTGTTCCATGTGCACTTGTCCGGAAGCCGCGACCGGAAGTAGTAATATTACTGTCCGGCCGCGACTTCCGGTCCACAGGAAAATGGCGCCGGACGGCGCCAATTTCGAATAGGACTGTGTGGGAGCGGCGCATGCGCAGTTCCCACACAGACGCCGTACACGGCAGTCAATGGGACGGGAGCCGTTCGCAGTCCCTATGGGACTGTGGCTGCCGTATTCCATGTCTGTGTGTGTCGTTAATCGACACACACAGAAATGGAACAAAAAATGGCAGCCCCCATAGGGAAAAAAAAGTGTGAAAAAAAGAAACAGTAAAACACAAACACACAAATGAAAATAAACGTTTATATTAAGGCACTAACATCTTTAACATATTAATAAAATTTTTGTGATGACACTGTTCCTTTAAGCTTATTGCAGTTGTCTTTGAGGAATTCTAATTCAGTGTGGCTGTCATGGGGGCATTTTAATAGTTATGAAGGTATTAGGGCTGGCATGGAGGGCATTGAGGTATTTATGTGGGCATTGTCGCTGGTAAAATGGGCAATGAGAGCATTGTAGTTGTCATTGGGGCATTTTGGCCATTGTAGGGCAATAGTTTCTGTCATGGGCACTGTGGCTCTCATGTGGGCTTTATTGTGAGTTTCATGGGGTATTGTGACTGGGATTATGAACATTGTGGATGTCATGAGGGCAGTTTGAGGAGATAAGGAATATTGCAGATGGGGGTTTAGTAAATTTCATGGAGTCATTGTGGCTGGCAAGATGACTTTTTGGACTGTTATAGGGCATTATAGTTGTCATTGGGGCACTGAGGCCATTGTTGTTGTCATGGTTTTATTGCAGTTGGCTAAGGGGGGCATTGAGGGCAATGTGTCTGGAATAAGGGGAATTGTGAGAGGTATAAAGGATACTGGGGACATTGTAGCTGTAATGGGGGCATTTTGGTTTGGATATGGGATATTGGTGATTTCATATAAGCATGTTGGGTGTCACGGGGTACTTTGAATGTCATGGTGTTTTTGTGGTTAGTTAGCATTGTGGCTGGCATGAATGAAATTGTGGCTAACATTGAAGGCATTTTAACTGGGATAAAGGACAGCAGGGGTCATGAGGGCATTGTGTCTGGCAAGTGTCATGGCTAGCATGGGGATTTGTATCTGTCATGTGCTAGTTGGCAAAGGGGGAAGTGAGCGCATTGTTGCTTTTTATTGCGGCATAGTGGCCCGTAAAGGGATATTGCCAGTTTTTAAATACCACTTGGGCATAGGGGCTGGCTTAAAGGGCATTGATTATTGCATGGAAGAGAGTTGATTGTGACTTAAAAGGAGGCAATATGGCTGGCATAAGGCATAGTGGCTCTTATAAGAACCTGGTGGCTGGCATGGGGCATAGTAGATGGCATAAGGTACTTTGTGGGTGTTATGGGGGCATTATGGCTGGCCTGAAGAGCATTGTGGCTTTTATTGGGGTATTGTGGCTGGTATAGAGGGCACTCTGGTTGTCATGTGGGAATTTTGGTTGGCCTAGCAGGTATTGTGGCTTTCATAGGGTTCATTAAAGGCATTGTGGTTGTCATGGGGAAAGGTGGTTGGCACTGAGGACTTTGTGGCAGGTACTGCAGCTTTTTAGGTATTGCTGTTCTCAAACGGGCATTGTGCTGTGATTGGAACATTGTGACTGTCGTGACTTCTTAATTCAGGAGAGCAAAGAAGAAAAAAATAACTTTACTCAAAAGGGTTTTTATTCCAGGAGGCATAAGTTAAGTGAGAAATGGTTACTTATACTTTAGGGTAAAAGTATGTTTTCAGTCTTTTGTGGGGCTAATAAATGTTGATAAAATTACTCTTGAAAGTATTATCATTATGTAAAGTAGGTGTGATAGAAATAATTCACACAGTTTTGATAATAAAATGATTTTGAGTTGGATTTCCCTGGTCAGGTTGTGTTTGGTTGTGGTTTGCAAAAGGTTTGTTTTTTTCGATAGTAATTGTTCTTGTAAGATATTCTTGAGAATGTGATTGGTGAGTAAATTAGGGAATGTGGTCAGAGACATTTCTATGCTACTTGTGGCTTCTAGTCAGGATGGGGTGGTCGTTGCAGATTCTTAGATAGGAATTCTTCAGGTGGGATCTCTAGTTTGGCTCATCAGAAGGTATCCCAGAATGGGTTCAATTGCCCTTTAAAAATTACTTTTGTTTTATGAGAAACTAGGCACACTAACATCTCTTTACTCATCCAATACATATACCACATAGCATATACCAGGAACGTATTATCACACCTCTTTTTTTTTTTCTAGGTGTCTATTTGAAAGTGAAAAGAAGCAAGATATGGAATCCTCCAGTCAGCGGCAATAGAAGAATCAGAGAACTGGTAATTAATAATATTATTAATTACTGATAATTTTCAGGCTAGTTTCTAGCTCTGGACTTTCAGAGGTGTGGTAATACCTTCCTAGTATATAAGAATACATGTCTAGTAGTACATATATTGGCTACAGATATTTCAGGGCATTGTAAATGCCTTTGCGTTCTACACATGGATTTACTGCATTTACATTCTAACATACACATTCATCACAATCTCCCCTTTCCCAATAGGAAATTTTTGCTGTCATGTAGGCATTGTGGCCGGCATTGAGAGAAATGAGGTAACTGTGGCTGTCATGGAGCATTATGACTGGCAAAAGCAGAAATGAGGGCATTTTGGCTGGCATAGAGGACATTTTGGCTGTCATGGAGATATTGTAGCCGGTATAAGGGACATTGTGGGTAAAATGGGTTCAAAGTGGCTCTTATAGGAGTATTATGGCTTGCATTTAGGCATTGTTGCTTGAATGGGAGCCATTATGGCTGGCGTTGGAGTATTCCAGATGGAATAAGGCATATAGCGGGTGTTATGTGGGCATTGTGGCTTAAATTAGCGGCATTATAGTTAGAACAAGGCCATTCTAGTTTGCATAGGCTAATAATGGCATTGTGACTGTCGTGGAGGGCATTGTGGCTGACATGTGCCATCATTGCTGGCATAGGGATTTGTGACTGTCATGTGGACATTGTGGTTGACAAAGAGTAAATGAGTACATTGTAGCTGGCATGAAGGGCTTTGTTTTAGCAAATGAGAGCATTTTGTCTGTCATATGGGCATTGATTATATGTAGCTGTCATTGTGGTTGGCATAAGGGACATTGGCAGCATTGTTACTGGCTGTTATGGTGGCATTTTGACTGAAATAATAGACATATCGGGTGTTATTGTGGCTGGCTTGGGGGCTTTGTGGTTGTCATTGTTTTTGGCCAAGGGTGAAGTGAGGGCGTTGTGACTGGCATGGATGGTATTGTTTCTCGCAAAAGGGGATGTGAGGACATTTTGGCTGTCATGGAGGCAATATGGTTGGTATACGGGCATTGGAGGTTTGTGGTTGTCGTTTTGGCAATGTGGCTGGCATAAGGAGTATTGTTTCCGGGATTAAGTACATTGTATCTGGCATTGTGGCTGGAATGTGGAATTATGGCTGGCATGAGGGCTTTGTGGTTGCCTTGGGGATATTGTGGTTGGCTAAAAGGAAATTAAGGGCATTCTGGCTGGCATGGAGGTCATTGTAACTGGCAAAGGAGGAAGTGAGGGCATTTTGGTTATAGTGGGGATTCGTGGCTGGCATAAGGGTATTAAAGGCTTTTGCTGGTCAAAGAGGCATTGTGGCGAGGATAAGGTGCATTGACAGCATTGTTGCTTTAATAAAGTACATTGTGGCTGGCATGGGGGATTTGTGACTGGGAAAATGGATATAGCTGTTGTCATTTTGGCATTGTAGATTGCACAGGGGCATTGTGGGTGGTATGGAGACTTTCCTTCTGGAAAGGTGGAAATGAGGGCATTCTGGCTGGCATGAATTTAATTGTGGCTGTAATAAGGACAAGTGGCTCATATAAGAGATATTGTGGGTGTCATGGTGGCATATTGGCTCTTATGGTGAGCATTGTGACTGGAAAATATGAGTTTTTGATGGCATGGAGCACTATAGCTGGTATAAAGGATATGATGGACTTCATGGGGCAATGAGACTGATTAGAGGATCATTAAGCTTATTGCAGTTGTCTTTGAGGAATTCTAATTCAGTGTGGCTGTCATGGGGGCATTTTAATAGTTATGAAGGTATTAGGGCTGGCATGGAGGGCATTGAGGTATTTATGTGGGCATTGTGGCTGGTAAAATGGGCAATGAGAGCATTGTAGTTGTCATTGGGGCATTTTGGCCATTGTAGGGCAATAGTTTCTGTCATGGGCACTGTGGCTCTCATGTGGGCTTTATTGTGAGTTTCATGGGGTATTGTGACTGGGATTATGAACATTGTGGATGTCATGAGGGCAGTTTGAGGAGATAAGGAATATTGCAGATGGGGGTTTAGTAAATTTCATGGAGTCATTGTGGCTGGCAAGATGACTTTTTGGACTGTTATAGGGCATTATAGTTGTCATTGGGGCACTGAGGCCATTGTTGTTGTCATGGTTTTATTGCGGTTGGCTAAGGGGGGCATTGAGGGCAATGTGTCTGGAATAAGGGGAATTGTGAGAGGTATAAAGGATACTGGGGACATTGTAGCTGTAATGGGGGCATTTTGGTTTGGATATGGGATATTGGTGATTTCATATAAGCATGTTGGGTGTCACGGGGTACTTTGAATGTCATGGTGTTTTTGTGGTTAGTTAGCATTGTGGCTGGCATGAATGAAATTGTGGCTAACATTGAAGGCATTTTAACTGGGATAAAGGACAGCAGGGGTCATGAGGGCATTGTGTCTGGCAGGTGTCATGGCTAGCATGGGGATTTGTATCTGTCATGTGCTAGTTGGCAAAGGGGGAAGTGAGCGCATTGTTGCTTTTTATTGCGGCATAGTGGTCCGTAAAGGGATATTGCCAGTTTTTAAATACCACTTGGGCATAGGGGCTGGCTTAAAGGGCATTGATTATTGCATGGAAGAGAGTTGATTGTGACTTAAAAGGAGGCAATATGGCTGGCATAAGGCATAGTGGCTCTTATAAGAACCTGGTGGCTGGCATGGGGCATAGTAGATGGCATAAGGTACTTTGTGGGTGTTATGGGGGCATTATGGCTGGCCTGAAGAGCATTGTGGCTTTTATTGGGGTATTGTGGCTGGTATAGAGGGCACTCTGGTTGTCATGTGGGAATTTTGGTTGGCCTAGCAGGTATTGTGGCTTTCATAGGGTTCATTAAAGGCATTGTGGTTGTCATGGGGAAAGGTGGTTGGCACTGAGGACTTTGTGGCAGGTACTGCAGCTTTTTAGGTATTGCTGTTCTCAAACGGGCATTGTGCTGTGATTGGAACATTGTGACTGTCGTGACTTCTTAATTCAGGAGAGCAAAGAAGAAAAAAATAACTTTACTCAAAAGGGTTTTTATTCCAGGAGGCATAAGTTAAGTGAGAAATGGTTACTTATACTTTTGGGTAAAAGTATGTTTTCAGTCTTTTGTGGGGCTAATAAATGTTGATAAAATTACTCTTGAAAGTATTATCATTATGTAAAGTAGGTGTGATAGAAATAATTCACACAGTTTTGATAATAAAATGATTTTGAGTTGGATTTCCCTGGTCAGGTTGTGTTTGGTTGTGGTTTGCAAAAGGTTTGTTTTTTTCGATAGTAATTGTTCTTGTAAGATATTCTTGAGAATGTGATTGGTGAGTAAATTAGGGAATGTGGTCAGAGACATTTCTATGCTACTTGTGGCTTCTAGTCAGGATGGGGTGGTCGTTGCAGATTCTTAGATAGGAATTCTTCAGGTGGGATCTCTAGTTTGGCTCATCAGAAGGTATCCCAGAATGGGTTCAATTGCCCTTTAAAAATTACTTTTGTTTTATGAGAAACTAGGCACACTAACATCTCTTTACTGATCCAATACATATACCACATAGCATATACCAGGAACGTATTATCACACCTCTTTTTTTTTTCTAGGTGTCTATTTGAAAGTGAAAAGAAGCAAGATATGGAATCCTCCAGTCAGCGGCAATAGAGGAATCAGAGAACTGGTAATTAATAATATTATTAATTACTGATAATTTTCAGGCTAGTTTCTAGCTCTGGACTTTCAGAGGTGTGGTAATACCTTCCTAGTATATAAGAATACATGTCTAGTAGTACATATATTGGCTACAGATATTTCAGGGCATTGTAAATGCCTTTGCGTTCTACACATGGATTTACTGCATTTACATTCTAACATACACATTCATCACCATCTCCCCTTTCCCAATAGGAAATTTTTGCTGTCATGTAGGCATTGTGGCAGGTATGGAGGGCCCTGTGGCCGGCATTGAGAGAAATGAGGTAACTGTGGCTGTCATGGAGCATTATGACTGGCAAAAGCAGAAATGAGGGCATTTTGGCTGGCATAGAGGACATTTTGGCTGTCATGGAGATATTGTAGCCGGTATAAGGGACATTGTGGGTAAAATGGGTTCAAAGTGGCTCTTATAGGAGTATTATGGCTTGCATTTAGGCATTGTTGCTTGAATGGGAGCCATTATGGCTGGCGTTGGAGTATTCCAGATGGAATAAGGCATATAGCGTGTGTTATGTGGGCATTGTGGCTTAAATTAGCGGCATTATAGTTAGAACAAGGCCATTCTAGTTTGCATAGGCTAATAATGGCATTGTGACTGTCGTGGAGGGCATTGTGGCTGACATGTGCCATCATTTCTGGCATAGGGATTTGTAACTGTCATGTGGACATTGTGGTTGACAAAGAGTAAATGAGTACATTGTAGCTGGCATGAAGGGCTTTGTTTTAGCAAATGAGAGCATTTTGTCTGTCATATGGGCATTGATTATATGTAGCTGTCATTGTGGTTGGCATAAGGGGCATTGGCAGCATTGTTACTGGCTGTTATGGTGGCATTTTGACTGGAATAATAGACATATCGGGTGTTATTGTGGCTGGCTTGGGGGCTTTGTGGTTGTCATTGTTTTTGGCCAAGGGTGAAGTGAGGGCGTTGTGACTGGCATGGATGGTATTGTTTCTCGCAAAAGGGGATGTGAGGACATTTTGGCTGTCATGGAGGCAATATGGTTGGTATACGGGCATTGGAGGTTTGTGGTTGTCGTTTTGGCAATGTGGCTGGCATAAGGAGTATTGTTTCCGGGATTAAGTACATTGTATCTGGCATTGTGGCTGGAATGTGGAATTATGGCTGGCATGAGGGCTTTGTGGTTGCCTTGGGGATATTGTGGTTGGCTAAAAGGAAATTAAGGGCATTCTGGCTGGCATGGAGGTCATTGTAACTGGCAAAGGAGGAAGTGAGGGCATTTTGATTATAGTGGGGATTCGTGGCTGGCATAAGGGTATTAAAGGCTTTTGCTGGTCAAAGAGGCATTGTGGCGAGGATAAGGTGCATTGACAGCATTGTTGCTTTAATAAAGTACATTGTGGCTGGCATGGGGGATTTGTGACTGGGAAAATGGATATAGCTGTTGTCATTTTGGCATTGTAGATTGCACAGGGGCATTGTGGGTGGTATGGAGACTTTCCTTCTGGAAAGGTGGAAATGAGGGCATTCTGGCTGGCATGAATTTAATTGTGGCTGTAATAAGGACAAGTGGCTCATATAAGAGATATTGTGGGTGTCATGGTGGCATATTGGCTCTTATGGTGAGCATTGTGACTGGAAAATATGAGTTTTTGATGGCATGGAGCACTATAGCTGGTATAAAGGATATGATGGACTTCATGGGGCAATGAGACTGATTAGAGGATCATTAAGCTTATTGCAGTTGTCTTTGAGGAATTCTAATTCAGTGTGGCTGTCATGGGGGCATTTTAATAGTTATGAAGGTATTAGGGCTGGCATGGAGGGCATTGAGGTATTTATGTGGGCATTGTGGCTGGTAAAATGGGCAATGAGAGCATTGTAGTTGTCATTGGGGCATTTTGGCCATTGTAGGGCAATAGTTTCTGTCATGGGCACTGTGGCTCTCATGTGGGCTTTATTGTGAGTTTCATGGGGTATTGTGACTGGGATTATGAACATTGTGGATGTCATGAGGGCAGTTTGAGGAGATAAGGAATATTGCAGATGGGGGTTTAGTAAATTTCATGGAGTCATTGTGGCTGGCAAGATGACTTTTTGGACTGTTATAGGGCATTATAGTTGTCATTGGGGCACTGAGGCCATTGTTGTTGTCATGGTTTTATTGCGGTTGGCTAAGGGGGGCATTGAGGGCAATGTGTCTGGAATAAGGGGAATTGTGAGAGGTATAAAGGATACTGGGGACATTGTAGCTGTAATGGGGGCATTTTGGTTTGGATATGGGATATTGGTGATTTCATATAAGCATGTTGGGTGTCACGGGGTACTTTGAATGTCATGGTGTTTTTGTGGTTAGTTAGCATTGTGGCTGGCATGAATGAAATTGTGGCTAACATTGAAGGCATTTTAACTGGGATAAAGGACAGCAGGGGTCATGAGGGCATTGTGTCTGGCAGGTGTCATGGCTAGCATGGGGATTTGTATCTGTCATGTGCTAGTTGGCAAAGGGGGAAGTGAGCGCATTGTTGCTTTTTATTGCGGCATAGTGGCCCGTAAAGGGATATTGCCAGTTTTTAAATACCACTTGGGCATAGGGGCTGGCTTAAAGGGCATTGATTATTGCATGGAAGAGAGTTGATTGTGACTTAAAAGGAGGCAATATGGCTGGCATAAGGCATAGTGGCTCTTATAAGAACCTGGTGGCTGGCATGGGGCATAGTAGATGGCATAAGGTACTTTGTGGGTGTTATGGGGGCATTATGGCTGGCCTGAAGAGCATTGTGGCTTTTATTGGGGTATTGTGGCTGGTATAGAGGGCACTCTGGTTGTCATGTGGGAATTTTGGTTGGCCTAGCAGGTATTGTGGCTTTCATAGGGTTCATTAAAGGCATTGTGGTTGTCATGGGGAAAGGTGGTTGGCACTGAGGACTTTGTGGCAGGTACTGCAGCTTTTTAGGTATTGCTGTTCTCAAACGGGCATTGTGCTGTGATTGGAACATTGTGACTGTCGTGACTTCTTAATTCAGGAGAGCAAAGAAGAAAAAAATAACTTTACTCAAAAGGGTTTTTATTCCAGGAGGCATAAGTTAAGTGAGAAATGGTTACTTATACTTTTGGGTAAAAGTATGTTTTCAGTCTTTTGTGGGGCTAATAAATGTTGATAAAATTACTCTTGAAAGTATTATCATTATGTAAAGTAGGTGTGATAGAAATAATTCACACAGTTTTGATAATTTTGAGTTGGATTTCCCTGGTCAGGTTGTGTTTGGTTGTGGTTTGCAAAAGTTTGTTTTTTTCGATAGTAATTGTTCTTGTAAGATATTCTTGAGAATGTGATTGGTGAGTAAATTAGGGAATGTGGTCAGAGACATTTCTATGCTACTTGTGGCTTCTAGTCAGGATGGGGTGGTCGTTGCAGATTCTTAGATAGGAATTCTTCAGGTGGGATCTCTAGTTTGGCTCATCAGAAGGTATCCCAGAATGGGTTCAATTGCCCTTTAAAAATTACTTTTGTTTTATGAGAAACTAGGCACACTAACATCTCTTTACTGATCCAATACATATACCACATAGCATATACCAGGAACGTATTATCACACCTCTTCTTTTTTTTCTAGGTGTCTATTTGAAAGTGAAAAGAAGCAAGATATGGAATCCTCCAGTCAGCGGCAATAGAGGAATCAGAGAACTGGTAATTAATAATATTATTAATTACTGATAATTTTCAGGCTAGTTTCTAGCTCTGGACTTTCAGAGGTGTGGTAATACCTTCCTAGTATATAAGAATACATGTCTAGTAGTACATATATTGGCTACAGATATTTCAGGGCATTGTAAATGCCTTTGCGTTCTACACATGGATTTACTGCATTTACATTCTAACATACACATTCATCACCATCTCCCCTTTCCCAATAGGAAATTTTTGCTGTCATGTAGGCATTGTGGCAGGTATGGAGGGCCCTGTGGCTGGCATTGAGAGAAATGAGGTAACTGTGGCTGTCATGGAGCATTATGACTGGCAAAAGCAGAAATGAGGGCATTTTGGCTGGCATAGAGGACATTTTGGCTGTCATGGAGATATTGTAGCCGGTATAAGGGACATTGTGGGTAAAATGGGTTCAAAGTGGCTCTTATAGGAGTATTATGGCTTGCATTTAGGCATTGTTGCTTGAATGGGAGCCATTATGGCTGGCGTTGGAGTATTCCAGATGGAATAAGGCATATAGCGGGTGTTATGTGGGCATTGTGGCTTAAATTAGCGGCATTATAGTTAGAACAAGGCCATTCTAGTTTGCATAGGCTAATAATGGCATTGTGACTGTCGTGGAGGGCATTGTGGCTGACATGTGCCATCATTGCTGGCATAGGGATTTGTGACTGTCATGTGGACATTGTGGTTGACAAAGAGTAAATGAGTACATTGTAGCTGGCATGAAGGGCTTTGTTTTAGCAAATGAGAGCATTTTGTCTGTCATATGGGCATTGATTATATGTAGCTGTCATTGTGGTTGGCATAAGGGGCATTGGCAGCATTGTTACTTGCTGTTATGGTGGCATTTTGACTGGAATAATAGACATATCGGGTGTTATTGTGGCTGGCTTGGGGGCTTTGTGGTTGTCATTGTTTTTGGCCAAGGGTGAAGTGAGGGCGTTGTGACTGGCATGGATGGTATTGTTTCTCGCAAAAGGGGATGTGAGGACATTTTGGCTGTCATGGAGGCAATATGGTTGGTATACGGGCATTGGAGGTTTGTGGTTGTCGTTTTGGCAATGTGGCTGGCATAAGGAGTATTGTTTCCGGGATTAAGTACATTGTATCTGGCATTGTGGCTGGAATGTGGAATTATGGCTGGCATGAGGGCTTTGTGGTTGCCTTGGGGATATTGTGGTTGGCTAAAAGGAAATTAAGGGCATTCTGGCTGGCATGGAGGTCATTGTAACTGGCAAAGGAGGAAGTGAGGGCATTTTGGTTATAGTGGGGATTCGTGGCTGTCATAAGGGTATTAAAGGCTTTTGCTGGTCAAAGAGGCATTGTGGCGAGGATAAGGTGCATTGACAGCATTGTTGCTTTAATAAAGTACATTGTGGCTGGCATGGGGGATTTGTGACTGGGAAAATGGATATAGCTGTTGTCATTTTGGCTTTGTAGATTGCACAGGGGCATTGCGGGTGGTATGGAGACTTTCCTTCTGGAAAGGTGGAAATGAGGGCATTCTGGCTGGCATGAATTTAATTGTGGCTGTAATAAGGACAAGTGGCTCAGATAAGAGATATTGTGGGTGTCATGGTGGCATATTGGCTCTTATGGTGAGCATTGTGACTGGAAAATATGAGTTTTTGATGGCATGGAGCACTATAGCTGGTATAAAGGATATGATGGACTTCATGGGGCAATGAGACTGATTAGAGGATCATTAAGCTTATTGCAGTTGTCTTTGAGGAATTCTAATTCAGTGTGGCTGTCATGGGGACATTTTAATAGTTATGAAGGTATTAGGGCTGGCATGGAGGGCATTGAGGTATTTATGTGGGCATTGTGGCTGGTAAAATGGGCAATGAGAGCATTGTAGTTGTCATTGGGGCATTTTGGCCATTGTAGGGCAATAGTTTCTGTCATGGGCACTGTGGCTCTCATGTGGGCTTTATTGTGAGTTTCATGGGGTATTGTGACTGGGATTATGAACATTGTGGATGTCATGAGGGTATTTTGAGGAGATAAGGAATATTGCAGATGGGGGTTTAGTAAATTTCATGGAGTCATTGTGGCTGGCAAGATGACTTTTTGGACTGTCATAGGGCATTATAGTTGTCATTGGGGCACTGAGGCCATTGTGGTTGTCATGGTTTTATTGCGGTTGGCTAAGGGGGGCATTGAGGGCAATGTGTCTGGAATAAGGGGAATTGTGAGAGGTATAAAGGATACTGGGGACATTTCTAGCTGTAATGGGGGCATTTTGGTTTGGATATGGGATATTGGTGATTTCATATAAGCATGTTGGGTGTCACGGGGTACTTTGACTGTCATGGTGTTTTTGTGGTTAGTTAGCATTGTGGCTGGCATGAATGAAATTGTGGCTAACATTGGGGCATTTTAACTGGGATAAGGGACAGCAGGGGTCATGAGGGCATTGTGTCTGACAGGTGTCATGGCTAGCATGGGGATTTGTATCTGTCATGTGCTAGTTGGCAAAGGGGGAAGTGAGCGCATTGTTGCTTTTTATTGCGGCATAGTGGCCCGTAAAGGGATATTGCCAGTTTTTAAATACCACTTGGGCATAGGGGCTGGCTTAAAGGGCATTGATTATTGCATGGAAGAGAGTTGATTGTGACTTAAAAGGAGGCAATATGGCTGGCATAAGGCATAGTGGCTCTTATAAGAACCTGGTGGCTGGCATGGGGCATAGTAGATGGCATAAGGTACTTTGTGGGTGTTATGGGGGCATTATGGCTGGCCTGAAGATCATTGTGGCTTTTATTGGGGTATTGTGGCTGGTATAGAGGGCACTCTGGTTGTCATGTGGGAATTTTGGTTGGCCTAGCAGGTATTGTGGCTTTCATAGGGTTCATTAAAGGCATTGTGGTTGTCATGGGGAAAGGTGGTTGGCACTGAGGACTTTGTGGCAGGTACTCCAGCTTTTTAGGTATTGCTTTTCTCAAACGGGCATTGTGCTGTGATTGGAACATTGTGACTGTCGTGACTTCTTAATTCAGGAGAGCAAAGAAGAAAAAAATAACTTTACTCAAAAGGGTTTTTATTCCAGGAGGCATAAGTTAAGTGAGAAATGGTTACTTATACTTTTGGGTAAAAGTATGTTTTCAGTCTTTTGTGGGGCTAATAAATGTTGATAAAATTACTCTTGAAAGTATTATCATTATGTAAAGTAGGTGTGATAGAAATAATTCACACAGTTTTGATAATAAAATGATTTTGAGTTGGATTTCCCTGGTCAGGTTGTGTTTGGTTGTGGTTTGCAAAAGGTTTGTTTTTTTCGATAGTAATTGTTCTTGTAAGATATTCTTGAGAATGTGATTGGTGAGTAAATTAGGGAATGTGGTCAGAGACATTTCTATGCTACTTGTGGCTTCTAGTCAGGATGGGGTGGTCGTTGCAGATTCTTAGATAGGAATTCTTCAGGTGGGATCTCTAGTTTGGCTCATCAGAAGGTATCCCAGAATGGGTTCAATTGCCCTTTAAAAATTACTTTTGTTTTATGAGAAACTAGGCACACTAACATCTCTTTACTGATCCAATACATATACCACATAGCATATACCAGGAACGTATTATCACACCTCTTTTTTTTTTCTAGGTGTCTATTTGAAAGTGAAAAGAAGCAAGATATGGAATCCTCCAGTCAGCGGCAATAGAGGAATCAGAGAACTGGTAATTAATATTATTATTAATTACTGATAATTATCAGGCTAGTTTCTAGCTCTGGACTTTCAGAGGTGTGGTAATACCTTCCTAGTATATAAGAATACATGTCTAGAAGTACATATATTGGCTACAGATATTTCAGGGCATTGTAAATGCCTTTGCGTTCTACACATGGATTTACTGCATTTACATTCTAACATACACATTCATCACCATCTCCCCTTTCCCAATAGGAAATTTTTGCTGTCATGTGGGCATTGTGGCAGGTATGGAGGGCCCTGTGGCCGGCATTGAGAGAAATGAGGTAACTGTGGCTGTCATGGAGCATTATGACTGGCAAAAGCAGAAATGAGGGCATTTTGGCTGGCATAGAGGACATTTTGGCTGTCATGGAGATATTGTAGCCGGTATAAGGGACATTGTGGGTAAAATGGGTTCAAAGTGGCTCTTATAGGAGTATTATGGCTTGCATTTAGGCATTGTTGCTTGAATGGGAGCCATTATGGCTGGCGTTGGAGTATTCCAGATGGAATAAGGCATATAGCGGGTGTTATGTGGGCATTGTGGCTTAAATTAGCGGCATTATAGTTAGAACAAGGCCATTCTAGTTTGCATAGGCTAATAATGGCATTGTGACTGTCGTGGAGGGCATTGTGGCTGACATGTGCCATCATTGCTGGCATAGGGATTTGTGACTGTCATGTGGACATTGTGGTTGACAAAGAGTAAATGAGTACATTGTAGCTGGCATGAAGGGCTTTGTTTTAGCAAATGAGAGCATTTTGTCTGTCATATGGGCATTGATTATATGTAGCTGTCATTGTGGTTGGCATAAGGGGCATTGGCAGCATTGTTACTGGCTGTTATGGTGGCATTTTGACTGGAATAATAGACATATCGGGTGTTATTGTGGCTGGCTTGGGGGCTTTGTAGTTGTCATTGTTTTTGGCCAAGGGTGAAGTGAGGGCGTTGTGACTGGCATGGATCTTATTGTTTCTCGCAAAAGGGGATGTGAGGACATTTTGGCTGTCATGGAGGCAATATGGTTGGTATACGGGCATTGGAGGTTTGTGGATGTCGTTTTGGCAATGGGGCTGGCATAAGGAGTATTGTTTCCGGGATTAAGTACATTGTATCTGCCATTGTGGCTGGAATGTGGAATTATGGCTGGCATGAGGGCTTTGTGGTTGCCTTGGGGATATTGTGGTTGGCTAAAAGGAAATTAAGGGCATTCTGGCTGGCATGGAGGTCATTGTAACTGGCAAAGGAGGAAGTGAGGGCATTTTGGTTATAGTGGGGATTCGTGGCTGGCATAAGGGTATTAAAGGCTTTTGCTGGTCAAAGAGGCATTGTGGCGAGGATAAGGTGCATTGACAGCATTGTTGCTTTAATAAAATACATTGTGGCTGGCATGGGGGATTTGTGACTGGGAAAATGGATATAGCTGTTGTCATTTTGGCATTGTAGATTGCACAGGGGCATTGTGGGTGGTATGGAGAGTTTCCTTCTGGAAAGGTGGAAATGAGGGCATTCTGGCTGGCATGAATTTAATTGTGGCTGTAATAAGGACATAGTGGCTCAGATAAGAGATATTGTGGGTGTCATGGTGGCATATTGGCTCTTATGGTGAGCATTGTGACTGGAAAATATGAGTTTTTGATGGCATGGAGCACTATAGCTAGTATAAAGGATATGATGGACTTCATGGGGCAATGAGACTGATTAGAGGATCATTAAGCCTATTGCAGTTGTCTTTGAGGAATTCTAATTCAGTGTGGCTGTCATGGGGGCATTTTAATAGTTATGAAGGTATTAGGGCTGGCATGGAGGGCATTGAGGTATTTATGTGGGCATTGTGGCTGGTAAAATGGGCAATGAGAGCATTGTAGTTGTCATTGGGGCATTTTGGCCATTGTAGGGTAATAGTTTCTGTCATGGGCACTGTGGCTCTCATGTGGGCTTTATTGTGAGTTTCATGGGGTATTGTGACTGGGATTATGAACATTGTGGATGTCATGAGGGTATTTTGAGGAGATAAGGAATATTGCAGATGGGGGTTTAGTAAATTTCATGGAGTCATTGTGGCTGGCAAGATGACTTTTTGGACTGTCATAGGGCATTATAGTTGTCATTGGGGCACTGAGGCCATTGTGGTTGTCATGGTTTTATTGCGGTTGGCTAAGGGGGGCATTGAGGGCAATGTGTCTGGAATAAGGGGAATTGTGAGAGGTATAAAGGATACTGGGGACATTTCTAGCTGTAATGGGGGCATTTTGGTTTGGATATGGGATATTGGTGATTTCATATAAGCATGTTGGGTGTCACGGGGTACTTTGACTGTCATGTTGTTTTTGTGGTTAGTTAGCATTGTGGCTGGCATGAATGAAATTGTGGCTAACATTGGGGCATTTTAACTGGGATAAGGGACAGCAGGGGTCATGAGGGCATTGTGTCTGACAGGTGTCATGGCTAGCATGGGGATTTGTATCTGTCATGTGCTAGTTGGCAAAGGGGGAAGTGAGCGCATTGTTGCTTTTTATTGCGGCATAGTGGCCCGTAAAGGGATATTGCCAGTTTTTAAATACCACTTGGGCATAGGGGCTGGCTTAAAGGGCATTGATTATTGCATGGAAGAGAGTTGATTGTGACTTAAAAGGAGGCAATATGGCTGGCATAAGGCATAGTGGCTCTTATAAGAACCTGGTGGCTGGCATGGGGCATAGTAGATGGTATAAGGTACTTTGTGGGTGTTATGGGGGCATTATGGCTGGCCTGAAGATCATTGTGGCTTTTATTGGGGTATTGTGGCTGGTATAGAGGGCACTCTGGTTGTCATGTGGGAATTTTGGTTGGCCTAGCAGGTATTGTGGCTTTCATAGGGTTCATTAAAGGCATTGTGGTTGTCATGGGGAAAGGTGGTTGGCACTGAGGACTTTGTGGCAGGTACTCCAGCTTTTTAGGTATTGCTTTTCTCAAACGGGCATTGTGCTGTGATTGGAACATTGTGACTGTCGTGACTTCTTAATTCAGGAGAGCAAAGAAGAAAAAAATAACTTTACTCAAAAGGGTTTTTATTCCAGGAGGCATAAGTTAAGTGAGAAATGGTTACTTATACTTTTGGGTAAAAGTATGTTTTCAGTCTTTTGTGGGGCTAATAAATGTTGATAAAATTACTCTTGAAAGTATTATCATTATGTAAAGTAGGTGTGATAGAAATAATTCACACAGTTTTGATAATAAAATGATTTTGAGTTGTATTTCCCTGGTCAGGTTGTGTTTGGTTGTGGTTTGCAAAAGGTTTGTTTTTTTCGATAGTAATTGTTCTTGTAAGATATTCTTGAGAATGTGATTGGTGAGTAAATTAGGGAATGTGGTCAGAGACATTTCTATGCTACTTGTGGCTAGGTGGGATCTCTAGTTTGGCTCATCAGAAGGTATCCCAGAATGGGTTCAATTGCCCTTTAAAAATTACTTTTGTTTTATGAGAAACTAGGCACACTAACATCTCTTTACTGATCCAATACATATACCACATAGCATATACCAGGAACGTATTATCACACCTCTTTTTTTTTTCTAGGTGTCTATTTGAAAGTGAAAAGAAGCAAGATATGGAATCCTCCAGTCAGCGGCAATAGAGGAATCAGAGAACTGGTAATTAATATTATTATTAATTACTGATAATTATCAGGCTAGTTTCTAGCTCTGGACTTTCAGAGGTGTGGTAATACCTTCCTAGTATATAAGAATACATGTCTAGAAGTACATATATTGGCTACAGATATTTCAGGGCATTGTAAATGCCTTTGCGTTCTACACATGGATTTACTGCATTTACATTCTAACATACACATTCATCACCATCTCCCCTTTCCCAATAGGAAATTTTTGCTGTCATGTGGGCATTGTGGCAGGTATGGAGGGCCCTGTGGCCGGCATTGAGAGAAATGAGGTAACTGTGGCTGTCATGGAGCATTATGACTGGCAAAAGCAGAAATGAGGGCATTTTGGCTGGCATAGAGGACATTTTGGCTGTCATGGAGATATTGTAGCCGGTATAAGGGACATTGTGGGTAAAATGGGTTCAAAGTGGCTCTTATAGGAGTATTATGGCTTGCATTTAGGCATTGTTGCTTGAATGGGAGCCATTATGGCTGGCGTTGGAGTATTCCAGATGGAATAAGGCATATAGCGGGTGTTATGTGGGCATTGTGGCTTAAATTAGCGGCATTATAGTTAGAACAAGGCCATTCTAGTTTGCATAGGCTAATAATGGCATTGTGACTGTCGTGGAGGGCATTGTGGCTGACATGTGCCATCATTGCTGGCATAGGGATTTGTGACTGTCATGTGGACATTGTGGTTGACAAAGAGTAAATGAGTACATTGTAGCTGGCATGAAGGGCTTTGTTTTAGCAAATGAGAGCATTTTGTCTGTCATATGGGCATTGATTATATGTAGCTGTCATTGTGGTTGGCATAAGGGGCATTGGCAGCATTGTTACTGGCTGTTATGGTGGCATTTTGACTGGAATAATAGACATATCGGGTGTTATTGTGGCTGGCTTGGGGGCTTTGTGGTTGTCATTGTTTTTGGCCAAGGGTGAAGTGAGGGCGTTGTGACTGGCATGGATCTTATTGTTTCTCGCAAAAGGGGATGTGAGGACATTTTGGCTGTCATGGAGGCAATATGGTTGGTATACGGGCATTGGAGGTTTGTGGATGTCGTTTTGGCAATGTGGCTGGCATAAGGAGTATTGTTTCCGGGATTAAGTACATTGTATCTGCCATTGTGGCTGGAATGTGGAATTATGGCTGGCATGAGGGCTTTGTGGTTGCCTTGGGGATATTGTGATTGGCTAAAAGGAAATTAAGGGCATTCTGGCTGGCATGGAGGTCATTGTAACTGGCAAAGGAGGAAGTGAGGGCATTTTGGTTATAGTGGGGATTCGTGGCTGGCATAAGGGTATTAAAGGCTTTTGCTGGTCAAAGAGGCATTGTGGCGAGGATAAGGTGCATTGACAGCATTGTTGCTTTAATAAAATACATTGTGGCTGGCATGGGGGATTTGTGACTGGGAAAATGAATATAGCTGTTGTCATTTTGGCATTGTAGATTGCACAGGGGCATTGTGGGTGGTATGGAGACTTTCCTTCTGGAAAGGTGGAAATGAGGGCATTCTGGCTGGCATGAATTTAATTGTGGCTGTAATAAGGACATAGTGGCTCAGATAAGAGATATTGTGGGTGTCATGGTGGCATATTGGCTCTTATGGTGAGCATTGTGACTGGAAAATATGAGTTTTTGATGGCATGGAGCACTATAGCTAGTATAAAGGATATGATGGACTTCATGGGGCAATGAGACTGATTAGAGGATCATTAAGCTTATTGCAGTTGTCTGAGGAATTCTAATTTAGTGTGGCTGTCATGGGGGCATTTTAATAGTTATGAAGGTATTAGGGCTGGCATGGAGGGCATTGAGGTATTTATGTGGGCATTGTGGCTGGTAAAATGGGCAATGAGAGCATTGTAGTTGTTATTGGGGCATTTTGGCCATTGTAGGGCAATAGTTTCTGTCATGGGCACTGTGGCTCTCATGTGGGCTTTATTGTGAGTTTCATGGGGTATTGTGACTGGGATTATGAACATTGTGGATGTCATGAGGGCATTTTGAGGAGATAAGGAATATTGCAGATGGGGGTTTAGTAAATTTCATGGAGTCATTGTGGCTGGCAAGATGACTTTTTGGACTGTCATAGGGCATTATAGTTGTCATTGGGGCACTGAGGCCATTGTGGTTGTCATGGTTTTATTGCGGTTGGCTAAGGGGGGCATTGAGGGCAATGTGTCTGGAATAAGGGGAATTGTGAGAGGTATAAAGGATACTGGGGACATTTCTAGCTGTAATGGGGGCATTTTGGTTTGGATATGGGATATTGGTGATTTCATATAAGCATGTTGGGTGTCACGGGGTACTTTGACTGTCATGGTGTTTTTGTGGTTAGTTAGCATTGTGGCTGGCATGAATGAAATTGTGGCTAACATTGGGGGCATTTTAACTGGGATAAGGGACAGCAGGGGTCATGAGGGCATTGTGTCTGGCAGGTGTCATGGCTAGCATGGGGATTTGTATCTGTCATGTGCTAGTTGGCAAAGGGGGAAGTGAGCGCATTGTTGCTTTTTATTGCGGCATAGTGGCCCGTAAAGGGATATTGCCAGTTTTTAAATACCACTTGGGCATAGGGGCTGGCTTAAAGGGCATTGATTATTGCATGGAAGAGAGTTGATTGTGACTTAAAAGGAGGCAATATGGCTGGCATAAGGCATAGTGGCTCTTATAAGAACCTGGTGGCTGGCATGGGGCATAGTAGATGGCTTAAGGTACTTTGTGGGTGTTATGGGGGCATTATGGCTGGCCTGAAGAGCATTGTGGCTTTTATTGGGGTATTGTGGCTGGTATAGAGGGCACTCTGGTTGTCATGTGGGAATTTTGGTTGGCCTAGCAGGTATTGTGGCTTTCATAGGGTTCATTAAAGGCATTGTGGTTGTCATGGGGAAAGGTGGTTGGCACTGAGGACTTTGTGGCAGGTACTGCAGCTTTTTAGGTATTGCTGTTCTCAAACGGGCATTGTGCTGTGATTGGAACATTGTGACTGTCGTGACTTCTTAATTCAGGAGAGCAAAGAAGAAAAAAATAACTTTACTCAAAAGGGTTTTTATTCCAGGAGGCATAAGTTAAGTGAGAAATGGTTACTTATACTTTTGGGTAAAAGTATGTTTTCAGTCTTTTGTGGGGCTAATAAATGTTGATAAAATTACTCTTGAAAGTATTATCATTATGTAAAGTAGGTGTGATAGAAATAATTCACACAGTTTTGATAATAAAATGATTTTGAGTTGGATTTCCCTGGTCAGGTTGTGTTTGGTTGTGGTTTGCAAAAGGTTTGTTTTTTTCGATAGTAATTGTTCTTGTAAGATATTCTTGAGAATGTGATTGGTGAGTAAATTAGGGAATGTGGTGAGAGACATTTCTATGCTACTTGTGGCTTCTAGTCAGGATGGGGTGGTCGTTGCAGATTCTTAGATAGGAATTCTTCAGGTGGGATCTCTAGTTTGGCTCATCAGAAGGTATCCCAGAATGGGTTCAATTGCCCTTTAAAAATTACTTTTGTTTTATGAGAAACTAGGCACACTAACATCTCTTTACTGATCCAATACATATACCACATAGCATATACCAGGAACGTATTATCACACCTCTTTTTTTTTTCTAGGTGTCTTTTTGAAAGTGAAAAGAAGCAAGATATGGAATCCTCCAGTCAGCGGCAATAGAGGAATCAGAGAACTGGTAATTAATATTATTATTAATTACTGATAATTTTCAGGCTAGCTTCTAGCTCTGGACTTTCAGAGGTGTGGTAATACCTTCCTAGTATATAAGAATACATGTCTAGTAGTACATATATTGGCTACAGATATTTCAGGGCATTGTAAATGCCTTTGCGTTCTACACATGGATTTACTGCATTTACATTCTAACATACACATTCATCACCATCTCCCCTTTCCAAATAGGAAATTTTTTCTGTCATGTGGGCATTGTGGCAGGTATGGAGGGCCCTGTGGCCGGCATTGAGAGAAATGAGGTAACTGTGGCTGTCATGGAGCATTATGACTGGCAAAAGCAGAAATGAGGGCATTTTGGCTGGCATAGAGGACATTTTGGCTGTCATGGAGATTTTGTAGCCGGTATAAGGGACATTGTGGGTAAAATGGGTTCAAAGTGGCTCTTATAGGAGTATTATGGCTTGCATTTAGGCATTGTTGCTTGAATGGGAGCCATTATGGCTGGCGTTGGAGTATTCCAGATGGAATAAGGCATATAGCGGGTGTTATGTGGGCATTGTGGCTTAAATTAGCGGCATTATAGTTAGAACAAGGCCATTCTAGTTTGCATAGGCTAATAATGGCATTGTGACTGTCGTGGAGGGCATTGTGGCTGACATGTGCCATCATTGCTGGCATAGGGATTTGTGACTGTCATGTGGACATTGTGGTTGACAAAGAGTAAATGAGTACATTGTAGCTGGCATGAAGGGCTTTGTTTTAGCAAATGAGAGCATTTTGTCTGTCATATGGGCATTGATTATATGTAGCTGTCATTGTGGTTGGCATAAGGGGCATTGGCAGCATTGTTACTGGCTGTTATGGTGGCATTTTGACTGGAATAATAGACATATCGGGTGTTATTGTGGCTGGCTTGGGGGCTTTGTGGTTGTCATTGTTTTTGGCCAAGGGTGAAGTGAGGGCGTTGTGACTGGCATGGATGGTATTGTTTCTCGCAAAAGGGGATGTGAGGACATTTTGGCTGTCATGGAGGCAATATGGTTGGTATACGGGCATTGGAGGTTTGTGGTTGTCGTTTTGGCAATGTGGCTGGCATAAGGAGTATTGTTTCCGGGATTAAGTACATTGTATCTGGCATTGTGGCTGGAATGTGGAATTATGGCTGGCATGAGGGCTTTGTGGTTGCCTTGGGGATATTGTGGTTGGCTAAAAGGAAATTAAGGGCATTCTGGCTGGCATGGAGGTCATTGTAACTGGCAAAGGAGGAAGTGAGGGCATTTTGGTTATAGTGGGGATTCGTGGCTGGCATAAGGGTATTAAAGGCTTTTGCTGGTCAAAGAGGCATTGTGGCGAGGATAAGGTGCATTGACAGCATTGTTGCTTTAATAAAGTACATTGTGGCTGGCATGGGGGATTTGTGACTGGGAAAATGGATATAGCTGTTGTCATTTTGGCATTGTAGATTGCACAGGGGCATTGTGGGTGGTATGGAGACTTTCCTTCTGGAAAGGTGGAAATGAGGGCATTCTGGCTGGCATGAATTTAATTGTGGCTGTAATAAGGACATAGTGGCTCAGATAAGAGATATTGTGGGTGTCATGGTGGCATATTGGCTCTTATGGTGAGCATTGTGACTGGAAAATATGAGTTTTTGATGGCATGGAGCACTATAGCTGGTATAAAGGATATGATGGACTTCATGGGGCAATGAGACTGATTAGAGGATCATTAAGCTTATTGCAGTTGTCTTTGAGGAATTCTAATTCAGTGTGGCTGTCATGGGGGCATTTTAATAGTTATGAAGGTATTAGGGCTGGCATGGAGGGCATTGAGGTATTTATGTGGGCATTGTGGCTGGTAAAATGGGCAATGAGAGCATTGTAGTTGTCATTGGGGCATTTTGGCCATTGTAGGGTAATAGTTTCTGTCATGGGCACTGTGGCTCTCATGTGGGCTTTATTGTGAGTTTCATGGGGTATTGTGACTGGGATTATGAACATTGTGGATGTCATGAGGGCATTTTGAGGAGATAAGGAATATTGCAGATGGGGGTTTAGTAAATTTCATGGAGTCATTGTGGCTGGCAAGATGACTTTTTGGACTGTCATAGGGCATTATAGTTGTCATTGGGGCACTGAGGCCATTGTGGTTGTCATGGTTTTATTGCGGTTGGCTAAGGGGGGCATTGAGGGCAATGTGTCTGGAATAAGGGGAATTGTGAGAGGTATAAAGGATACTGGGGACATTGTAGCTGTAATGGGGGCATTTTGGTTTGGATATGGGATATTGGTGATTTCATATAAGCATGTTGGGTGTCACGGGGTACTTTGACTGTCATGGTGTTTTTGTGGTTAGTTAGCATTGTGGCTGGCATGAATGAAATTGTGGCTAACATTGGGGGCATTTTAACTGGGATAAGGGACAGCAGGGGTCATGAGGGCATTGTGTCTGGCAGGTGTCATGGCTAGCATGGGGATTTGTATCTGTCATGTGCTAGTTGGCAAAGGGGGAAGTGAGCGCATTGTTGCTTTTTATTGCGGCATAGTGGCCCGTAAAGGGATATTGCCAGTTTTTAAATACCACTTGGGCATAGGGGCTGGCTTAAAGGGCATTGATTATTGCATGGAAGAGAGTTGATTGTGACTTAAAAGGAGGCAATATGGCTGGCATAAGGCATAGTGGCTCTTATAAGAACCTGGTGGCTGGCATGGGGCATAGTAGATGGCATAAGGTACTTTGTGGGTGTTATGGGGGCATTATGGCTGGCCTGAAGAGCATTGTGGCTTTTATTGGGGTATTGTGGCTGATATAGAGGGCACTCTGGTTGTCATGTGGGAATTTTGGTTGGCCTAGCAGGTATTGTGGCTTTCATAGGGTTCATTAAAGGCATTGTGGTTGTCATGGGGAAAGGTGGTTGGCACTGAGGACTTTGTGGCAGGTACTCCAGCTTTTTAGGTATTGCTGTTCTCAAACGGGCATTGTGCTGTGATTGGAACATTGTGACTGTCGTGACTTCTTAATTCAGGAGAGCAAAGAAGAAAAAAATAACTTTACTCAAAAGGGTTTTTATTCCAGGAGGCATAAGTTAAGTGAGAAATGGTTACTTATACTTTTGGGTAAAAGTATGTTTTCAGTCTTTTGTGGGGCTAATAAATGTTGATAAAATTACTCTTGAAAGTATTATCATTATGTAAAGTAGGTGTGATAGAAATAATTCACACAGTTTTGATAATAAAATGATTTTGAGTTGGATTTCCCTGGTCAGGTTGTGTTTGGTTGTGGTTTGCAAAAGGTTTGTTTTTTTCGATAGTAATTGTTCTTGTAAGATATTCTTGAGAATGTGATTGGTGAGTAAATTAGGGAATGTGGTCAGAGACATTTCTATGCTACTTGTGGCTTCTAGTCAGGATGGGGTGGTCGTTGCAGATTCTTAGATAGGAATTCTTCAGGTGGGATCTCTAGTTTGGCTCATCAGAAGGTATCCCAGAATGGGTTCAATTGCCCTTTAAAAATTACTTTTGTTTTATGAGAAACTAGGCACACTAACATCTCTTTACTGATCCAATACATATACCACATAGCATATACCAGGAACGTATTATCACACCTCTTTTTTTTTTCTAGGTGTCTATTTGAGAGTGAAAAGAAGCAAGATATGGAATCCTCCAGTCAGCGGCAATAGAGGAATCAGAGAACTGGTAATTAATATTATTATTAATTACTGATAATTATCAGGCTAGTTTCTAGCTCTGGACTTTCAGAGGTGTGGTAATACCTTCCTAGTATATAAGAATACATGTCTAGTAGTACATATATTGGCTACAGATATTTCAGGGCATTGTAAATGCCTTTGCGTTCTACACATGGATTTACTGCATTTACATTCTAACATACACATTCATCACCATCTCCCCTTTCCCAATAGGAAATTTTTGCTGTCATGTGGGCATTGTGGCAGGTATGGAGGGCCATGTGGCCGGCATTGAGAGAAATGAGGTAACTGTGGCTGTCATGGAGCATTATGACTGGCAAAAGCAGAAATGAGGGCATTTTGGCTGGCATAGAGGACATTTTGGCTGTCATGGAGATATTGTAGCCGGTATAAGGGACATTGTGGGTAAAATGGGTTCAAAGTGGCTCTTATAGGAGTATTATGGCTTGCATTTAGGCATTGTTGCTTGAATGGGAGCCATTATGGCTGGCGTTGGAGTATTCCAGATGGAATAAGGCATATAGCGGGTGTTATGCGGGCATTGTGGCTTAAATTAGCGGCATTATAGTTAGAACAAGGCCATTCTAGTTTGCATAGGCTAATAATGGCATTGTGACTGTCGTGGAGGGCATTGTGGCTGACATGTGCCATCATTGCTGGCATAGGGATTTGTGACTGTCATGTGGACATTGTGGTTGACAAAGAGTAAATGAGTACATTGTAGCTGGCATGAAGGGCTTTGTTTTAGCAAATGAGAGCATTTTGTCTGTCATATGGGCATTGATTATATGTAGCTGTCATTGTGATTGGCATAAGGGGCATTGGCAGCATTGTTACTGGCTGTTATGGTGGCATTTTGACTGGAATAATAGACATATCGGGTGTTATTGTGGCTGGCTTGGGGGCTTTGTGGTTGTCATTGTTTTTGGCCAAGGGTGAAGTGAGGGCGTTGTGACTGGCATGGATGGTATTGTTTCTCGCAAAAGGGGATGTGAGGACATTTTGGCTGTCATGGAGGCAATATGGTTGGTATACGGGCATTGGAGGTTTGTGGTTGTCGTTTTGGCAATGTGGCTGGCATAAGGAGTATTGTTTCCGGGATTAAGTACATTGTATCTGGCATTGTGGCTGGAATGCGGAATTATGGCTGGCATGAGGGCTTTGTGGTTGCCTTGGGGATATTGTGATTGGCTAAAAGGAAATTAAGGGCATTCTGGCTGGCATGGAGGTCATTGTAACTGGCAAAGGAGGAAGTGAGGGCATTTTGGTTATAGTGGGGATTCGTGGCTGGCATAAGGGTATTAAAGGCTTTTGCTGGTCAAAGAGGCATTGTGGCGAGGATAAGGTGCATTGACAGCATTGTTGCTTTAATAAAGTACATTGTGGCTGGCATGGGGGATTTGTGACTGGGAAAATGGATATAGCTGTTGTCATTTTGGCATTGTAGATTGCACAGGGGCATTGTGGGTGGTATGGAGACTTTCCTTCTGGAAAGGTGGAAATGAGGGCATTCTGGCTGGCATGAATTTAATTGTGGCTGTAATAAGGACATAGTGGCTCAGATAAGAGATATTGTGGGTGTCATGGTGGCATATTGGCTCTTATGGTGAGCATTGTGACTGGAAAATATGAGTTTTTGATGGCATGGAGCACTATAGCTGGTATAAAGGATATGATGGACTTCATGGGGCAATGAGACTGATTAGAGGATCATTAAGCTTATTGCAGTTGTCTTTGAGGAATTCTAATTCAGTGTGGCTGTCATGGGGGCATTTTAATAGTTATGAAGGTATTAGGGCTGGCATGGAGGGCATTGAGGTATTTATGTGGGCATTGTGGCTGGTAAAATGGGCAATGAGAGCATTGTAGTTGTCATTGGGGCATTTTGGCCATTGTAGGGTAATAGTTTCTGTCATGGGCACTGTGGCTCTCATGTGGGCTTTATTGTGAGTTTCATGGGGTATTGTGACTGGGATTATGAACATTGTGGATGTCATGAGGGCATTTTGAGGAGATAAAGAATATTGCAGATGGGGGTTTAGTAAATTTCATGGAGTCATTGTGGCTGGCAAGATGACTTTTTGGACTGTCATAGGGCATTATAGTTGTCATTGGGGCACTGAGGCCATTGTGGTTGTCATGGTTTTATTGCGGTTGGCTAAGGGGGGCATTGAGGGCAATGTGTCTGGAATAAGGGGAATTGTGAGAGGTATAAAGGATACTGGGGACATTGTAGCTGTAATGGGGGCATTTTGGTTTGGATATGGGATATTGGTGATTTCATATAAGCATGTTGGGTGTCACGGGGTACTTTGACTGTCATGGTGTTTTTGTGGTTAGTTAGCATTGTGGCTGGCATGAATGAAATTGTGGCTAACATTGGGGGCATTTTAACTGGGATAAGGGACAGCAGGGGTCATGAGGGCATTGTGTCTGGCAGGTGTCATGGCTAGCATGGGGATTTGTATCTGTCATGTGCTAGTTGGCAAAGGGGGAAGTGAGCACATTGTTGCTTTTTATTGCGGCATAGTGGCCCGTAAAGGGATATTGCCAGTTTTTAAATACCACTTGGGCATAGGGGCTGGCTTAAAGGGCATTGATTATTGCATGGAAGAGAGTTGATTGTGACTTAAAAGGAGGCAATATGGCTGGCATAAGGCATAGTGGCTCTTATAAGAACCTGGTGGCTGGCATGGGGCATAGTAGATGGCATAAGGTACTTTGTGGGTGTTATGGGGGCATTATGGCTGGCCTGAAGAGCATTGTGGCTTTTATTGGGGTATTGTGGCTGATATAGAGGGCACTCTGGTTGTCATGTGGGAATTTTGGTTGGCCTAGCAGGTATTGTGGCTTTCATAGGGTTCATTAAAGGCATTGTGGTTGTCATGGGGAAAGGTGGTTGGCACTGAGGACTTTGTGGCAGGTACTCCAGCTTTTTAGGTATTGCTGTTCTCAAACGGGCATTGTGCTGTGATTGGAACATTGTGACTGTCGTGACTTCTTAATTCAGGAGAGCAAAGAAGAAAAAAATAACTTTACTCAAAAGGGTTTTTATTCCAGGAGGCATAAGTTAAGTGAGAAATGGTTACTTATACTTTTGGGTAAAAGTATGTTTTCAGTCTTTTGTGGGGCTAATAAATGTTGATAAAATTACTCTTGAAAGTATTATCATTATGTAAAGTAGGTGTGATAGAAATAATTCACACAGTTTTGATAATAAAATGATTTTGAGTTGGATTTCCCTGGTCAGGTTGTGTTTGGTTGTGGTTTGCAAAAGGTTTGTTTTTTTCGATAGTAATTGTTCTTGTAAGATATTCTTGAGAATGTGATTGGTGAGTAAATTAGGGAATGTGGTCAGAGACATTTCTATGCTACTTGTGGCTTCTAGTCAGGATGGGGTGGTCGTTGCAGATTCTTAGATAGGAATTCTTCAGGTGGGATCTCTAGTTTGGCTCATCAGAAGGTATCCCAGAATGGGTTCAATTGCCCTTTAAAAATTACTTTTGTTTTATGAGAAACTAGGCACACTAACATCTCTTTACTGATCCAATACATATACCACATAGCATATACCAGGAACGTATTATCACACCTCTTTTTTTTTTCTAGGTGTCTATTTGAAAGTGAAAAGAAGCAAGATATGGAATCCTCCAGTCAGCGGCAATAGAGGAATCAGAGAACTGGTAATTAATATTATTATTAATTACTGATAATTATCAGGCTAGTTTCTAGCTCTGGACTTTCAGAGGTGTGGTAATACCTTCCTAGTATATAAGAATACATGTCTAGTAGTACATATATTGGCTACAGATATTTCAGGGCATTGTAAATGCCTTTGCGTTCTACACATGGATTTACTGCATTTACATTCTAACATACACATTCATCACCATCTCCCCTTTCCCAATAGGAAATTTTTGCTGTCATGTGGGTATTGTGGCAGGTATGGAGGGCCATGTGGCCGGCATTGAGAGAAATGAGGTAACTGTGGCTGTCATGGAGCATTATGACTGGCAAAAGCAGAAATGAGGGCATTTTGGCTGGCATAGAGGACATTTTGGCTGTCATGGAGATATTGTAGCCGGTATAAGGGACATTGTGGGTAAAATGGGTTCAAAGTGGCTCTTATAGGAGTATTATGGCTTGCATTTAGGCATTGTTGCTTGAATGGGAGCCATTATGGCTGGCGTTGGAGTATTCCAGATGGAATAAGGCATATAGCGGGTGTTATGCGGGCATTGTGGCTTAAATTAGCGGCATTATAGTTAGAACAAGGCCATTCTAGTTTGCATAGGCTAATAATGGCATTGTGACTGTCGTGGAGGGCATTGTGGCTGACATGTGCCATCATTGCTGGCATAGGGATTTGTGACTGTCATGTGGACATTGTGGTTGACAAAGAGTAAATGAGTACATTGTAGCTGGCATGAAGGGCTTTGTTTTAGCAAATGAGAGCATTTTGTCTGTCATATGGGCATTGATTATATGTAGCTGTCATTGTGATTGGCATAAGGGGCATTGGCAGCATTGTTACTGGCTGTTATGGTGGCATTTTGACTGGAATAATAGACATATCGGGTGTTATTGTGGCTGGCTTGGGGGCTTTGTGGTTGTCATTGTTTTTGGCCAAGGGTGAAGTGAGGGCGTTGTGACTGGCATGGATGGTATTGTTTCTCGCAAAAGGGGATGTGAGGACATTTTGGCTGTCATGGAGGCAATATGGTTGGTATACGGGCATTGGAGGTTTGTGGTTGTCGTTTTGGCAATGTGGCTGGCATAAGGAGTATTGTTTCCGGGATTAAGTACATTGTATCTGGCATTGTGGCTGGAATGCGGAATTATGGCTGGCATGAGGGCTTTGTGGTTGCCTTGGGGATATTGTGATTGGCTAAAAGGAAATTAAGGGCATTCTGGCTGGCATGGAGGTCATTGTAACTGGCAAAGGAGGAAGTGAGGGCATTTTGGTTATAGTGGGGATTCGTGGCTGGCATAAGGGTATTAAAGGCTTTTGCTGGTCAAAGAGGCATTGTGGCGAGGATAAGGTGCATTGACAGCATTGTTGCTTTAATAAAGTACATTGTGGCTGGCATGGGGGATTTGTGACTGGGAAAATGGATATAGCTGTTGTCATTTTGGCATTGTAGATTGCACAGGGGCATTGTGGGTGGTATGGAGACTTTCCTTCTGGAAAGGTGGAAATGAGGGCATTCTGGCTGGCATGAATTTAATTGTGGCTGTAATAAGGACATAGTGGCTCAGATAAGAGATATTGTGGGTGTCATGGTGGCATATTGGCTCTTATGGTGAGCATTGTGACTGGAAAATATGAGTTTTTGATGGCATGGAGCACTATAGCTGGTATAAAGGATATGATGGACTTCATGGGGCAATGAGACTGATTAGAGGATCATTAAGCTTATTGCAGTTGTCTTAGAGGAATTCTAATTCAGTGTGGCTGTCATGGGGGCATTTTAATAGTTATGAAGGTATTAGGGCTGGCATGGAGGGCATTGAGGTATTTATGTGGGCATTGTGGCTGGTAAAATGGGCAATGAGAGCATTGTAGTTGTCATTGGGGCATTTTGGCCATTGTAGGGTAATAGTTTCTGTCATGGGCACTGTGGCTCTCATGTGGGCTTTATTGTGAGTTTCATGGGGTATTGTGACTGGGATTATGAACATTGTGGATGTCATGAGGGCATTTTGAGGAGATAAGGAATATTGCAGATGGGGTTTAGTAAATTTCATGGAGTCATTGTGGCTGGCAAGATGACTTTTTGGACTGTCATAGGGCATTATAGTTGTCATTGGGGCACTGAGGCCATTGTGGTTGTCATGGTTTTATTGCGGTTGGCTAAGGGGGGCATTGAGGGCAATGTGTCTGGAATAAGGGGAATTGTGAGAGGTATAAAGGATACTGGGGACATTTCTAGCTGTAATGGGGCATTTTGGTTTGGATATGGGATATTGGTGATTTCATATAAGCATGTTGGGTGTCACGGGGTACTTTGACTGTCATGGTGTTTTTGTGGTTAGTTAGCATTGTGGCTGGCATGAATGAAATTGTGGCTAACATTGGGGCATTTTAACTGGGATAAGGGACAGCAGGGGTCATGAGGGCATTGTGTCTGACAGGTGTCATGGCTAGCATGGGGATTTGTATCTGTCATGTGCTAGTTGGCAAAGGGGGAAGTGAGCGCATTGTTGCTTTTTATTGCGGCATAGTGGCCCGTAAAGGGATATTGCCAGTTTTTAAATACCACTTGGGCATAGGGGCTGGCTTAAAGGGCATTGATTATTGCATGGAAGAGAGTTGATTGTGACTTAAAAGGAGGCAATATGGCTGGCATAAGGCATAGTGGCTCTTATAAGAACCTGGTGGCTGGCATGGGGCATAGTAGATGGCATAAGGTACTTTGTGGGTGTTATGGGGGCATTATGGCTGGCCTGAAGAGCATTGTGGCTTTTATTGGGGTATTGTGGCTGGTATAGAGGGCACTCTGGTTGTCATGTGGGAATTTTGGTTGGCCTAGCAGGTATTGTGGCTTTCATAGGGTTCATTAAAGGCATTGTGGTTGTCATGGGGAAAGGTGGTTGGCACTGAGGACTTTGTGGCAGGTACTCCAGCTTTTTAGGTATTGCTGTTCTCAAACGGGCATTGTGCTGTTATTGGAACATTGTGACTGTCATGACTTCTTAATTTAGGAGAGCAAAGAAGAAAAAAATAACTTTACTCAACAGGGTTTTTATTCCAGGAGGCATAAGTTAAGTGAGAAATGGTTACTTATACTTTTGGGTAAAAGTATGTTTTCAGTCTTTTGTGGGGCTAATAAATGTTGATAAAATTACTCTTGAAAGTATTATCATTATGTAAAGTAGGTGTGATAGAAATAATTCACACAGTTTTGATAATAAAATGATTTTGAGTTGTATTTCCCTGGTCAGGTTGTGTTTGGTTGTGGTTTGCAAAAGGTTTGTTTTTTTCGATAGTAATTGTTCTTGTAAGATATTCTTGAGAATGTGATTGGTGAGTAAATTAGGGAATGTGGTCAGAGACATTTCTATGCTACTTGTGGCTTCTAGTCAGGATGGGGTGGTCGTTGCAGATTCTTAGATAGGAATTCTTCAGGTGGGATCTCTAGTTTGGCTCATCAGAAGGTATCCCAGAATGGGTTCAATTGCCCTTTAAAAATTACTTTTGTTTTATGAGAAACTAGGCACACTAACATCTCTTTACTGATCCAATACATATACCACATAGCATATACCAAGAACGTATTATCACACCTCTTTTTTTTTCTAGGTGTCTATTTGAGAGTGAAAAGAAGCAAGATATGGAATCCTCCAGTCAGCGGCAATAGAGGAATCAGAGAACTGGTAATTAATATTATTATTAATTACTGATAATTATCAGGCTAGTTTCTAGCTCTGGACTTTCAGAGGTGTGGTAATACCTTCCTAGTATATAAGAATACATGTCTAGTAGTACATATATTGGCTACAGATATTTCAGGGCATTGTAAATGCCTTTGCGTTCTACACATGGATTTACTGCATTTACATTCTAACATACACATTCATCACCATCTCCCCTTTCCCAATAGGAAATTTTTGCTGTCATGTGGGCATTGTGGCAGGTATGGAGGGCCCTGTGGCCGGCATTGAGAGAAATGAGGTAACTGTGGCTGTCATGGAGCATTATGACTGGCAAAAGCAGAAATGAGGGCATTTTGGCTGGCATAGAGGACATTTTGGCTGTCATGGAGATATTGTAGCCGGTATAAGGGACATTGTGGGTAAAATGGGTTCAAAGTGGCTCTTATAGGAGTATTATGGCTTGCATTTAGGCATTGTTGCTTGAATGGGAGCCATTATGGCTGGCGTTGGAGTATTCCAGATGGAATAAGGCATATAGCGGGTGTTATGTGGGCATTGTGGCTTAAATTAGCGGCATTATAGTTAGAACAAGGCCATTCTAGTTTGCATAGGCTAATAATGGCATTGTGACTGTCGTGGAGGGCATTGTGGCTGACATGTGCCATCATTGCTGGCATAGGGATTTGTGACTGTCATGTGGACATTGTGGTTGACAAAGAGTAAATGAGTACATTGTAGCTGGCATGAAGGGCTTTGTTTTAGCAAATGAGAGCATTTTGTCTGTCATATGGGCATTGATTATATGTAGCTGTCATTGTGGTTGGCATAAGGGGCATTGGCAGCATTGTTACTGGCTGTTATGGTGGCATTTTGACTGGAATAATAGACATATCGGGTGTTATTGTGGCTGGCTTGGGGGCTTTGTGGTTGTCATTGTTTTTGGCCAAGGGTGAAGTGAGGGCGTTGTGACTGGCATGGATGGTATTGTTTCTCGCAAAAGGGGATGTGAGGACATTTTGGCTGTCATGGAGGCAATATGGTTGGTATACGGGCATTGGAGGTTTGTGGTTGTCGTTTTGGCAATGTGGCTGGCATAAGGAGTATTGTTTCCGGGATTAAGTACATTGTATCTGGCATTGTGGCTGGAATGTGGAATTATGGCTGGCATGAGGGCTTTGTGGTTGCCTTGGGGATATTGTGATTGGCTAAAAGGAAATTAAGGGCATTCTGGCTGGCATGGAGGTCATTGTAACTGGCAAAGGAGGAAGTGAGGGCATTTTGGTTATAGTGGGGATTCGTGGCTGGCATAAGGGTATTAAAGGCTTTTGCTGGTCAAAGAGGCATTGTGGCGAGGATAAGGTGCATTGACAGCATTGTTGCTTTAATAAAGTACATTGTGGCTGGCATGGGGGATTTGTGACTGGGAAAATGGATATAGCTGTTGTCATTTTGGCATTGTAGATTGCACAGGGGCATTGTGGGTGGTATGGAGACTTTCCTTCTGGAAAGGTGGAAATGAGGGCATTCTGGCTGGCATGAATTTAATTGTGGCTGTAATAAGGACATAGTGGCTCAGATAAGAGATATTGTGGGTGTCATGGTGGCATATTGGCTCTTATGGTGAGCATTGTGACTGGAAAATATGAGTTTTTGATGGCATGGAGCACTATAGCTGGTATAAAGGATATGATGGACTTCATGGGGCAATTAGACTGATTAGAGGATCATTAAGCTTATTGCAGTTGTCTTTGAGGAATTCTAATTCAGTGTGGCTGTCATGGGGGCATTTTAATAGTTATGAAGGTATTAGGGCTGGCATGGAGGGCATTGAGGTATTTATGTGGGCATTGTGGCTGGTAAAATGGGCAATGAGAGCATTGTAGTTGTCATTGGGGCATTTTGGCCATTGTAGGGTAATAGTTTCTGTCATGGGCACTGTGGCTCTCATGTGGGCTTTATTGTGAGTTTCATGGGGTATTGTGACTGGGATTATGAACATTGTGGATGTCATGAGGGCATTTTGAGGAGATAAGGAATATTGCAGATGGGGGTTTAGTAAATTTCATGGAGTCATTGTGGCTGGCAAGATGACTTTTTGGACTGTCATAGGGCATTATAGTTGTCATTGGGGCACTGAGGCCATTGTGGTTGTCATGGTTTTATTGCGGTTGGCTAAGGGGGGCATTGAGGGCAATGTGTCTGGAATAAGGGGAATTGTGAGAGGTATAAAGGATACTGGGGACATTGTAGCTGTAATGGGGGCATTTTGGTTTGGATATGGGATATTGGTGATTTCATATAAGCATGTTGGGTGTCACGGGGTACTTTGACTGTCATGGTGTTTTTGTGGTTAGTTAGCATTGTGGCTGGCATGAATGAAATTGTGGCTAACATTGGGGGCATTTTAACTGGGATAAGGGACAGCAGGGGTCATGAGGGCATTGTGTCTGGCAGGTGTCATGGCTAGCATGGGGATTTGTATCTGTCATGTGCTAGTTGGCAAAGGGGGAAGTGAGCGCATTGTTGCTTTTTATTGCGGCATAGTGGCCCGTAAAGGGATATTGCCAGTTTTTAAATACCACTTGGGCATAGGGGCTGGCTTAAAGGGCATTGATTATTGCATGGAAGAGAGTTGATTGTGACTTAAAAGGAGGCAATATGGCTGGCATAAGGCATAGTGGCTCTTATAAGAACCTGGTGGCTGGCATGGGGCATAGTAGATGGCATAAGGTACTTTGTGGGTGTTATGGGGGCATTATGGCTGGCCTGAAGAGCATTGTGGCTTTTATTGGGGTATTGTGGCTGATATAGAGGGCACTCTGGTTGTCATGTGGGAATTTTGGTTGGCCTAGCAGGTATTGTGGCTTTCATAGGGTTCATTAAAGGCATTGTGGTTGTCATGGGGAAAGGTGGTTGGCACTGAGGACTTTGTGGCAGGTACTCCAGCTTTTTAGGTATTGCTGTTCTCAAACGGGCATTGTGCTGTGATTGGAACATTGTGACTGTCGTGACTTCTTAATTCAGGAGAGCAAAGAAGAAAAAAATAACTTTACTCAAAAGGGTTTTTATTCCAGGAGGCATAAGTTAAGTGAGAAATGGTTACTTATACTTTTGGGTAAAAGTATGTTTTCAGTCTTTTGTGGGGCTAATAAATGTTGATAAAATTACTCTTGAAAGTATTATCATTATGTAAAGTAGGTGTGATAGAAATAATTCACACAGTTTTGATAATAAAATGATTTTGAGTTGGATTTCCCTGGTCAGGTTGTGTTTGGTTGTGGTTTGCAAAAGGTTTGTTTTTTTCGATAGTAATTGTTCTTGTAAGATATTCTTGAGAATGTGATTGGTGAGTAAATTAGGGAATGTGGTCAGAGACATTTCTATGCTACTTGTGGCTTCTAGTCAGGATGGGGTGGTCGTTGCAGATTCTTAGATAGGAATTCTTCAGGTGGGATCTCTAGTTTGGCTCATCAGAAGGTATCCCAGAATGGGTTCAATTGCCCTTTAAAAATTACTTTTGTTTTATGAGAAACTAGGCACACTAACATCTCTTTACTGATCCAATACATATACCACATAGCATATACCAGGAACGTATTATCACACCTCTTTTTTTTTTCTAGGTGTCTATTTGAGAGTGAAAAGAAGCAAGATATGGAATCCTCCAGTCAGCGGCAATAGAGGAATCAGAGAACTGGTAATTAATATTATTATTAATTACTGATAATTATCAGGCTAGTTTCTAGCTCTGGACTTTCAGAGGTGTGGTAATACCTTCCTAGTATATAAGAATACATGTCTAGTAGTACATATATTGGCTACAGATATTTCAGGGCATTGTAAATGCCTTTGCGTTCTACACATGGATTTACTGCATTTACATTCTAACATACACATTCATCACCATCTCCCCTTTCCCAATAGGAAATTTTTGCTGTCATGTGGGCATTGTGGCAGGTATGGAGGGCCATGTGGCCGGCATTGAGAGAAATGAGGTAACTGTGGCTGTCATGGAGCATTATGACTGGCAAAAGCAGAAATGAGGGCATTTTGGCTGGCATAGAGGACATTTTGGCTGTCATGGAGATATTGTAGCCGGTATAAGGGACATTGTGGGTAAAATGGGTTCAAAGTGGCTCTTATAGGAGTATTATGGCTTGCATTTAGGCATTGTTGCTTGAATGGGAGCCATTATGGCTGGCGTTGGAGTATTCCAGATGGAATAAGGCATATAGCGGGTGTTATGTGGGCATTGTGGCTTAAATTAGCGGCATTATAGTTAGAACAAGGCCATTCTAGTTTGCATAGGCTAATAATGGCATTGTGACTGTCGTGGAGGGCATTGTGGCTGACATGTGCCATCATTGCTGGCATAGGGATTTGTGACTGTCATGTGGACATTGTGGTTGACAAAGAGTAAATGAGTACATTGTAGCTGGCATGAAGGGCTTTGTTTTAGCAAATGAGAGCATTTTGTCTGTCATATGGGCATTGATTATATGTAGCTGTCATTGTGATTGGCATAAGGGGCATTGGCAGCATTGTTACTGGCTGTTATGGTGGCATTTTGACTGGAATAATAGACATATCGGGTGTTATTGTGGCTGGCTTGGGGGCTTTGTGGTTGTCATTGTTTTTGGCCAAGGGTGAAGTGAGGGCGTTGTGACTGGCATGGATGGTATTGTTTCTCGCAAAAGGGGATGTGAGGACATTTTGGCTGTCATGGAGGCAATATGGTTGGTATACGGGCATTGGAGGTTTGTGGTTGTCGTTTTGGCAATGTGGCTGGCATAAGGAGTATTGTTTCCGGGATTAAGTACATTGTATCTGGCATTGTCGCTGGAATGTGGAATTATGGCTGGCATGAGGGCTTTGTGGTTGCCTTGGGGATATTGTGATTGGCTAAAAGGAAATTAAGGGCATTCTGGCTGGCATGGAGGTCATTGTAACTGGCAAAGGAGGAAGTGAGGGCATTTTGGTTATAGTTGGGATTCGTGGCTGGCATAAGGGTATTAAAGGCTTTTGCTGGTCAAAGAGGCATTGTGGCGAGGATAAGGTGCATTGACAGCATTGTTGCTTTAATAAAGTACATTGTGGCTGGCATGGGGTATTTGTGACTGGGAAAATGGATATAGCTGTTGTCATTTTGGCATTGTAGATTGCACAGGGGCATTGTGGGTGGTATGGAGACTTTCCTTCTGGAAAGGTGGAAATGAGGGCATTCTGGCTGGCATGAATTTAATTGTGGCTGTAATAAGGACATAGTGGCTCAGATAAGAGATATTGTGGGTGTCATGGTGGCATATTGGCTCTTATGGTGAGCATTGTGACTGGAAAATATGAGTTTTTGATGGCATGGAGCACTATAGCTGGTATAAAGGATATGATGGACTTCATGGGGCAATGAGACTGATTAGAGGATCATTAAGCTTATTGCAGTTGTCTTTGAGGAATTCTAATTCAGTGTGGCTGTCATGGGGGCATTTTAATAGTTATGAAGGTATTAGGGCTGGCATGGAGGGCATTGAGGTATTTATGTGGGCATTGTGGCTGGTAAAATGGGCAATGAGAGCATTGTAGTTGTCATTGGGGCATTTTGGCCATTGTAGGGTAATAGTTTCTGTCATGGGCACTGTGGCTCTCATGTGGGCTTTATTGTGAGTTTCATGGGGTATTGTGACTGGGATTATGAACATTGTGGATGTCATGAGGGCATTTTGAGGAGATAAGGAATATTGCAGATGGGGTTTAGTAAATTTCATGGTGTCATTGTGGCTGGCAAGATGACTTTTTGGACTGTCATAGGGCATTATAGTTGTCATTGGGGCACTGAGGCCATTGTGGTTGTCATGGTTTTATTGCGGTTGGCTAAGGGGGGCATTGAGGGCAATGTGTCTGGAATAAGGGGAATTGTGAGAGGTATAAAGGATACTGGGGACATTGTAGCTGTAATGGGGGCATTTTGGTTTGGATATGGGATATTGGTGATTTCATATAAGCATGTTGGGTGTCACGGGGTACTTTGACTGTCATGGTGTTTTTGTGGTTAGTTAGCATTGTGGCTGGCATGAATGAAATTGTGGCTAACATTGGGGGCATTTTAACTGGGATAAGGGACAGCAGGGGTCATGAGGGCATTGTGTCTGGCAGGTGTCATGGCTAGCATGGGGATTTGTATCTGTCATGTGCTAGTTGGCAAAGGGGGAAGTGAGCGCATTGTTGCTTTTTATTGCGGCATAGTGGCCCGTAAAGGGATATTGCCAGTTTTTAAATACCACTTGGGCATAGGGGCTGGCTTAAAGGGCATTGATTATTGCATGGAAGAGAGTTGATTGTGACTTAAAAGGAGGCAATATGGCTGGCATAAGGCATAGTGGCTCTTATAAGAACCTGGTGGCTGGCATGGGGCATAGTAGATGGCATAAGGTACTTTGTGGGTGTTATGGGGGCATTATGGCTGGCCTGAAGAGCATTGTGGCTTTTATTGGGGTATTGTGGCTGATATAGAGGGCACTCTGGTTGTCATGTGGGAATTTTGGTTGGCCTAGCAGGTATTGTGGCTTTCATAGGGTTCATTAAAGGCATTGTGGTTGTCATGGGGAAAGGTGGTTGGCACTGAGGACTTTGTGGCAGGTACTCCAGCTTTTTAGGTATGGCTGTTCTCAAACGGGCATTGTGCTGTGATTGGAACATTGTGACTGTCGTGACTTCTTAATTCAGGAGAGCAAAGAAGAAAAAAATAACTTTACTCAAAAGGGTTTTTATTCCAGGAGGCATAAGTTAAGTGAGAAATGGTTACTTATACTTTTGGGTAAAAGTATGTTTTCAGTCTTTTGTGGGGCTAATAAATGTTGATAAAATTACTCTTGAAAGTATTATCATTATGTAAAGTAGGTGTGATAGAAATAATTCACACAGTTTTGATAATAAAATGATTTTGAGTTGGATTTCCCTGGTCAGGTTGTGTTTGGTTGTGGTTTGCAAAAGGTTTGTTTTTTTCGATAGTAATTGTTCTTGTAAGATATTCTTGAGAATGTGATTGGTGAGTAAATTAGGGAATGTGGTCAGAGACATTTCTATGCTACTTGTGGCTTCTAGTCAGGATGGGGTGGTCGTTGCAGATTCTTAGATAGGAATTCTTCAGGTGGGATCTCTAGTTTGGCTCATCAGAAGGTATCCCAGAATGGGTTCAATTGCCCTTTAAAAATTACTTTTGTTTTATGAGAAACTAGGCACACTAACATCTCTTTACTGATCCAATACATATACCACATAGCATATACCAGGAACGTATTATCACACCTCTTTTTTTTTTCTAGGTGTCTATTTGAGAGTGAAAAGAAGCAAGATATGGAATCCTCCAGTCAGCGGCAATAGAGGAATCAGAGAACTGGTAATTAATATTATTATTAATTACTGATAATTATCAGGCTAGTTTCTAGCTCTGGACTTTCAGAGGTGTGGTAATACCTTCCTAGTATATAAGAATACATGTCTAGTAGTACATATATTGGCTACAGATATTTCAGGGCATTGTAAATGCCTTTGCGTTCTACACATGGATTTACTGCATTTACATTCTAACATACACATTCATCACCATCTCCCCTTTCCCAATAGGAAATTTTTGCTGTCATGTGGGCATTGTGGCAGGTATGGAGGGCCATGTGGCCGGCATTGAGAGAAATGAGGTAACTGTGGCTGTCATGGAGCATTATGACTGGCAAAAGCAGAAATTAGGGCATTTTGGCTGGCATAGAGGACATTTTGGCTGTCATGGAGATATTGTAGCCGGTATAAGGGACATTGTGGGTAAAATGGGTTCAAAGTGGCTCTTATAGGAGTATTATGGCTTGCATTTAGGCATTGTTGCTTGAATGGGAGCCATTATGGCTGGCGTTGGAGTATTCCAGATGGAATAAGGCATATAGCGGGTGTTATGTGGGCATTGTGGCTTAAATTAGCGGCATTATAGTTAGAACAAGGCCATTCTAGTTTGCATAGGCTAATAATGGCATTGTGACTGTCGTGGAGGGCATTGTGGCTGACATGTGCCATCATTGCTGGCATAGGGATTTGTGACTGTCATGTGGACATTGTGGTTGACAAAGAGTAAATGAGTACATTGTAGCTGGCATGAAGGGCTTTGTTTTAGCAAATGAGAGCATTTTGTCTGTCATATGGGCATTGATTATATGTAGCTGTCATTGTGATTGGCATAAGGGGCATTGGCAGCATTGTTACTGGCTGTTATGGTGGCATTTTGACTGGAATAATAGACATATCGGGTGTTATTGTGGCTGGCTTGGGGGCTTTGTGGTTGTCATTGTTTTTGGCCAAGGGTGAAGTGAGGGCGTTGTGACTGGCATGGATGGTATTGTTTCTCGCAAAAGGGGATGTGAGGACATTTTGGCTGTCATGGAGGCAATATGGTTGGTATACGGGCATTGGAGGTTTGTGGTTGTCGTTTTGGCAATGTGGCTGGCATAAGGAGTATTGTTTCCGGGATTAAGTACATTGTATCTGGCATTGTCGCTGGAATGTGGAATTATGGCTGGCATGAGGGCTTTGTGGTTGCCTTGGGGATATTGTGATTGGCTAAAAGGAAATTAAGGGCATTCTGGCTGGCATGGAGGTCATTGTAACTGGCAAAGGAGGAAGTGAGGGCATTTTGGTTATAGTGGGGATTCGTGGCTGGCATAAGGGTATTAAAGGCTTTTGCTGGTCAAAGAGGCATTGTGGCGAGGATAAGGTGCATTGACAGCATTGTTGCTTTAATAAAGTACATTGTGGCTGGCATGGGGGATTTGTGACTGGGAAAATGGATATAGCTGTTGTCATTTTGGCATTGTAGATTGCACAGGGGCATTGTGGGTGGTATGGAGACTTTCCTTCTGGAAAGGTGGAAATGAGGGCATTCTGGCTGGCATGAATTTAATTGTGGCTGTAATAAGGACATAGTGGCTCAGATAAGAGATATTGTGGGTGTCATGGTGGCATATTGGCTCTTATGGTGAGCATTGTGACTGGAAAATATGAGTTTTTGATGGCATGGAGCACTATAGCTGGTATAAAGGATATGATGGACTTCATGGGGCAATGAGACTGATTAGAGGATCATTAAGCTTATTGCAGTTGTCTTTGAGGAATTCTAATTCAGTGTGGCTGTCATGGGGGCATTTTAATAGTTATGAAGGTATTAGGGCTGGCATGGAGGGCATTGAGGTATTTATGTGGGCATTGTGGCTGGTAAAATGGGCAATGAGAGCATTGTAGTTGTCATTGGGGCATTTTGGCCATTGTAGGGTAATAGTTTCTGTCATGGGCACTGTGGCTCTCATGTGGGCTTTATTGTGAGTTTCATGGGGTATTGTGACTGGGATTATGAACATTGTGGATGTCATGAGGGCATTTTGAGGAGATAAGGAATATTGCAGATGGGGTTTAGTAAATTTCATGGAGTCATTGTGGCTGGCAAGATGACTTTTTGGACTGTCATAGGGCATTATAGTTGTCATTGGGGCACTGAGGCCATTGTGGTTGTCATGGTTTTATTGCGGTTGGCTAAGGGGGGCATTGAGGGCAATGTGTCTGGAATAAGGGGAATTGTGAGAGGTATAAAGGATACTGGGGACATTGTAGCTGTAATGGGGGCATTTTGGTTTGGATATGGGATATTGGTGATTTCATATAAGCATGTTGGGTGTCACGGGGTACTTTGACTGTCATGGTGTTTTTGTGGTTAGTTAGCATTGTGGCTGGCATGAATGAAATTGTGGCTAACATTGGGGGCATTTTAACTGGGATAAGGGACAGCAGGGGTCATGAGGGCATTGTGTCTGGCAGGTGTCATGGCTAGCATGGGGATTTGTATCTGTCATGTGCTAGTTGGCAAAGGGGGAAGTGAGCGCATTGTTGCTTTTTATTGCGGCATAGTGGCCCGTAAAGGGATATTGCCAGTTTTTAAATACCACTTGGGCATAGGGGCTGGCTTAAAGGGCATTGATTATTGCATGGAAGAGAGTTGATTGTGACTTAAAAGGAGGCAATATGGCTGGCATAAGGCATAGTGGCTCTTATAAGAACCTGGTGGCTGGCATGGGGCATAGTAGATGGCATAAGGTACTTTGTGGGTGTTATGGGGGCATTATGGCTGGCCTGAAGAGCATTGTGGCTTTTATTGGGGTATTGTGGCTGATATAGAGGGCACTCTGGTTGTCATGTGGGAATTTTGGTTGGCCTAGCAGGTATTGTGGCTTTCATAGGGTTCATTAAAGGCATTGTGGTTGTCATGGGGAAAGGTGGTTGGCACTGAGGACTTTGTGGCAGGTACTCCAGCTTTTTAGGTATTGCTGTTCTCAAACGGGCATTGTGCTGTGATTGGAACATTGTGACTGTCGTGACTTCTTAATTCAGGAGAGCAAAGAAGAAAAAAATAACTTTACTCAAAAGGGTTTTTATTCCAGGAGGCATAAGTTAAGTGAGAAATGGTTACTTATACTTTTGGGTAAAAGTATGTTTTCAGTCTTTTGTGGGGCTAATAAATGTTGATAAAATTACTCTTGAAAGTATTATCATTATGTAAAGTAGGTGTGATAGAAATAATTCACACAGTTTTGATAATAAAATGATTTTGAGTTGGATTTCCCTGGTCAGGTTGTGTTTGGTTGTGGTTTGCAAAAGGTTTGTTTTTTTCGATAGTAATTGTTCTTGTAAGATATTCTTGAGAATGTGATTGGTGAGTAAATTAGGGAATGTGGTCAGAGACATTTCTATGCTACTTGTGGCTTCTAGTCAGGATGGGGTGGTCGTTGCAGATTCTTAGATAGGAATTCTTCAGGTGGGATCTCTAGTTTGGCTCATCAGAAGGTATCCCAGAATGGGTTCAATTGCCCTTTAAAAATTACTTTTGTTTTATGAGAAACTAGGCACACTAACATCTCTTTACTGATCCAATACATATACCACATAGCATATACCAGGAACGTATTATCACACCTCTTTTTTTTTTCTAGGTGTCTATTTGAGAGTGAAAAGAAGCAAGATATGGAATCCTCCAGTCAGCGGCAATAGAGGAATCAGAGAACTGGTAATTAATATTATTATTAATTACTGATAATTATCAGGCTAGTTTCTAGCTCTGGACTTTCAGAGGTGTGGTAATACCTTCCTAGTATATAAGAATACATGTCTAGTAGTACATATATTGGCTACAGATATTTCAGGGCATTGTAAATGCCTTTGCGTTCTACACATGGATTTACTGCATTTACATTCTAACATACACATTCATCACCATCTCCCCTTTCCCAATAGGAAATTTTTGCTGTCATGTGGGCATTGTGGCAGGTATGGAGGGCCATGTGGCCGGCATTGAGAGAAATGAGGTAACTGTGGCTGTCATGGAGCATTATGACTGGCAAAAGCAGAAATGAGGGCATTTTGGCTGGCATAGAGGACATTTTGGCTGTCATGGAGATATTGTAGCCGGTATAAGGGACATTGTGGGTAAAATGGGTTCAAAGTGGCTCTTATAGGAGTATTATGGCTTGCATTTAGGCATTGTTGCTTGAATGGGAGCCATTATGGCTGGCGTTGGAGTATTCCAGATGGAATAAGGCATATAGCGGGTGTTATGTGGGCATTGTGGCTTAAATTAGCGGCATTATAGTTAGAACAAGGCCATTCTAGTTTGCATAGGCTAATAATGGCATTGTGACTGTCGTGGAGGGCATTGTGGCTGACATGTGCCATCATTGCTGGCATAGGGATTTGTGACTGTCATGTGGACATTGTGGTTGACAAAGAGTAAATGAGTACATTGTAGCTGGCATGAAGGGCTTTGTTTTAGCAAATGAGAGCATTTTGTCTGTCATATGGGCATTGATTATATGTAGCTGTCATTGTGATTGGCATAAGGGGCATTGGCAGCATTGTTACTGGCTGTTATGGTGGCATTTTGACTGGAATAATAGACATATCGGGTGTTATTGTGGCTGGCTTGGGGGCTTTGTGGTTGTCATTGTTTTTGGCCAAGGGTGAAGTGAGGGCGTTGTGACTGGCATGGATGGTATTGTTTCTCGCAAAAGGGGATGTGAGGACATTTTGGCTGTCATGGAGGCAATATGGTTGGTATACGGGCATTGGAGGTTTGTGGTTGTCGTTTTGGCAATGTGGCTGGCATAAGGAGTATTGTTTCCGGGATTAAGTACATTGTATCTGGCATTGTCGCTGGAATGTGGAATTATGGCTGGCATGAGGGCTTTGTGGTTGCATTGGGGATATTGTGATTGGCTAAAAGGAAATTAAGGGCATTCTGGCTGGCATGGAGGTCATTGTAACTGGCAAAGGAGGAAGTGAGGGCATTTTGGTTATAGTGGGGATTCGTGGCTGGCATAAGGGTATTAAAGGCTTTTGCTGGTCAAAGAGGCATTGTGGCGAGGATAAGGTGCATTGACAGCATTGTTGCTTTAATAAAGTACATTGTGGCTGGCATGGGGGATTTGTGACTGGGAAAATGGATATAGCTGTTGTCATTTTGGCATTGTAGATTGCACAGGGGCATTGTGGGTGGTATGGAGACTTTCCTTCTGGAAAGGTGGAAATGAGGGCATTCTGGCTGGCATGAATTTAATTGTGGCTGTAATAAGGACATAGTGGCTCAGATAAGAGATATTGTGGGTGTCATGGTGGCATATTGGCTCTTATGGTGAGCATTGTGACTGGAAAATATGAGTTTTTGATGGCATGGAGCACTATAGCTGGTATAAAGGATATGATGGACTTCATGGGGCAATTAGACTGATTAGAGGATCATTAAGCTTATTGCAGTTGTCTTTGAAGAATTCTAATTCAGTGTGGCTGTCATGGGGGCATTTTAATAGTTATGAAGGTATTAGGGCTGGCATGGAGGGCATTGAGGTATTTATGTGGGCATTGTGGCTCGTAAAATGGGCAATGAGAGCATTGTAGTTGTCATTGGGGCATTTTGGCCATTGTAGGGTAATAGTTTCTGTCATGGGCACTGTGGCTCTCATGTGGGCTTTATTGTGAGTTTCATGGGGTATTGTGACTGGGATTATGAACATTGTGGATGTCATGAGGGCATTTTGAGGAGATAAGGAATATTGCAGATGGGGTTTAGTAAATTTCATGGAGTCATTGTGGCTGGCAAGATGACTTTTTGGACTGTCATAGGGCATTATAGTTGTCATTGGGGCACTGAGGCCATTGTGGTTGTCATGGTTTTATTGCGGTTGGCTAAGGGGGGCATTGAGGGCAATGTGTCTGGAATAAGGGGAATTGTGAGAGGTATAAAGGATACTGGGGACATTGTAGCTGTAATGGGGGCATTTTGGTTTGGATATGGGATATTGGTGATTTCATATAAGCATGTTGGGTGTCACGGGGTACTTTGACTGTCATGGTGTTTTTGTGGTTAGTTAGCATTGTGGCTGGCATGAATGAAATTGTGGCTAACATTGGGGGCATTTTAACTGGGATAAGGGACAGCAGGGGTCATGAGGGCATTGTGTCTGGCAGGTGTCATGGCTACCATGGGGATTTGTATCTGTCATGTGCTAGTTGGCAAAGGGGGAAGTGAGCGCATTGTTGCTTTTTATTGCGGCATAGTGGCCCGTAAAGGGATATTGCCAGTTTTTAAATACCACTTGGGCATAGGGGCTGGCTTAAAGGGCATTGATTATTGCATGGAAGAGAGTTGATTGTGACTTAAAAGGAGGCAATATGGCTGGCATAAGGCATAGTGGCTCTTATAAGAACCTGGTGGCTGGCATGGGGCATAGTAGATGGCATAAGGTACTTTGTGGGTGTTATGGGGGCATTATGGCTGGCCTGAAGAGCATTGTGGCTTTTATTGGGGTATTGTGGCTGATATAGAGGGCACTCTGGTTGTCATGTGGGAATTTTGGTTGGCCTAGCAGGTATTGTGGCTTTCATAGGGTTCATTAAAGGCATTGTGGTTGTCATGGGGAAAGGTGGTTGGCACTGAGGACTTTGTGGCAGGTACTCCAGCTTTTTAGGTATTGCTGTTCTCAAACGGGCATTGTGCTGTGATTGGAACATTGTGACTGTCGTGACTTCTTAATTCAGGAGAGCAAAGAAGAAAAAAATAACTTTACTCAAAAGGGTTTTTATTCCAGGAGGCATAAGTTAAGTGAGAAATGGTTACTTATACTTTTGGGTAAAAGTATGTTTTCAGTCTTTTGTGGGGCTAATAAATGTTGATAAAATTACTCTTGAAAGTATTATCATTATGTAAAGTAGGTGTGATAGAAATAATTCACACAGTTTTGATAATAAAATGATTTTGAGTTGGATTTCCCTGGTCAGGTTGTGTTTGGTTGTGGTTTGCAAAAGGTTTGTTTTTTTCGATAGTAATTGTTCTTGTAAGATATTCTTGAGAATGTGATTGGTGAGTAAATTAGGGAATGTGGTCAGAGACATTTCTATGCTACTTGTGGCTTCTAGTCAGGATGGGGTGGTCGTTGCAGATTCTTAGATAGGAATTCTTCAGGTGGGATCTCTAGTTTGGCTCATCAGAAGGTATCCCAGAATGGGTTCAATTGCCCTTTAAAAATTACTTTTGTTTTATGAGAAACTAGGCACACTAACATCTCTTTACTGATCCAATACATATACCACATAGCATATACCAGGAACGTATTATCACACCTCTTTTTTTTTTCTAGGTGTCTATTTGAGAGTGAAAAGAAGCAAGATATGGAATCCTCCAGTCAGCGGCAATAGAGGAATCAGAGAACTGGTAATTAATATTATTATTAATTACTGATAATTATCAGGCTAGTTTCTAGCTCTGGACTTTCAGAGGTGTGGTAATACCTTCCTAGTATATAAGAATACATGTCTAGTAGTACATATATTGGCTACAGATATTTCAGGGCATTGTAAATGCCTTTGCGTTCTACACATGGATTTACTGCATTTACATTCTAACATACACATTCATCACCATCTCCCCTTTCCCAATAGGAAATTTTTGCTGTCATGTGGGCATTGTGGCAGGTATGGAGGGCCCTGTGGCCGGCATTGAGAGAAATGAGGTAACTGTGGCTGTCATGGAGCATTATGACTGGCAAAAGCAGAAATGAGGGCATTTTGGCTGGCATGGAGGACATTTTGGCTGTCATGGAGATATTGTAGCCGGTATAAGGGACATTGTGGGTAAAATGGGTTCAAAGTGGCTCTTATAGGAGTATTATGGCTTGCATTTAGGCATTGTTGCTTGAATGGGAGCCATTATGGCTGGCGTTGGAGTATTCCAGATGGAATAAGGCATATAGCGGGTGTTATGTGGGCATTGTGGCTTAAATTAGCGGCATTATAGTTAGAACAAGGCCATTCTAGTTTGCATAGGCTAATAATGGCATTGTGACTGTCGTGGAGGGCATTGTGGCTGACATGTGCCATCATTGCTGGCATAGGGATTTGTGACTGTCATGTGGACATTGTGGTTGACAAAGAGTAAATGAGTACATTGTAGCTGGCATGAAGGGCTTTGTTTTAGCAAATGAGAGCATTTTGTCTGTCATATGGGCATTGATTATATGTAGCTGTCATTGTGGTTGGCATAAGGTGCATTGGCAGCATTGTTACTGGCTGTTATGGTGGCATTTTGACTGGAATAATAGACATATCGGGTGTTGTTGTGGCTGGCTTGGGGGCTTTGTGGTTGTCATTGTTTTTGGCCAAGGGTGAAGTGAGGGCGTTGTGACTGGCATGGATGGTATTGTTTCTCGCAAAAGGGGATGTGAGGACATTTTGGCTGTCATGGAGGCAATATGGTTGGTATACGGGCATTGGAGGTTTGTGGTTGTCGTTTTGGCAATGTGGCTGGCATAAGGAGTATTGTTTCCGGGATTAAGTACATTGTATCTGGCATTGTGGCTGGAATGTGGAATTATGGCTGGCATGAGGGCTTTGTGGTTGCCTTGGGGATATTGTGATTGGCTAAAAGGAAATTAAGGGCATTCTGGCTGGCATGGAGGTCATTGTAACTGGCAAAGGAGGAAGTGAGGGCATTTTGGTTATAGTGGGGATTCGTGGCTGGCATAAGGGTATTAAAGGCTTTTGCTGGTCAAAGAGGCATTGTGGCGAGGATAAGGTGCATTGACAGCATTGTTGCTTTAATAAAGTACATTGTGGCTGGCATGGGGGATTTGTGACTGGGAAAATGGATATAGCTGTTGTCATTTTGGCATTGTAGATTGCACAGGGGCATTGTGGGTGGTATGGAGACTTTCCTTCTGGAAAGGTGGAAATGAGGGCATTCTGGCTGGCATGAATTTAATTGTGGCTGTAATAAGGACATAGTGGCTCAGATAAGAGATATTGTGGGTGTCATGGTGGCATATTGGCTCTTATGGTGAGCATTGTGACTGGAAAATATGAGTTTTTGATGGCATGGAGCACTATAGCTGGTATAAAGGATATGATGGACTTCATGGGGCAATGAGACTGATTAGAGGATCATTAAGCTTATTGCAGTTGTCTTTGAGGAATTCTAATTCAGTGTGGCTGTCATGGGGGCATTTTAATAGTTATGAAGGTATTAGGGCTGGCATGGAGGGCATTGAGGTATTTATGTGGGCATTGTGGCTGGTAAAATGGGCAATGAGAGCATTGTAGTTGTCATTGGGGCATTTTGGCCATTGTAGGGTAATAGTTTCTGTCATGGGCACTGTGGCTCTCATGTGGGCTTTATTGTGAGTTTCATGGGGTATTGTGACTGGGATTATGAACATTGTGGATGTCATGAGGGCATTTTGAGGAGATAAGGAATATTGCAGATGGGGTTTAGTAAATTTCATGGAGTCATTGTGGCTGGCAAGATGACTTTTTGGACTGTCATAGGGCATTATAGTTGTCATTGGGGCACTGAGGCCATTGTGGTTGTCATGGTTTTATTGCGGTTGGCTAAGGGGGGCATTGAGGGCAATGTGTCTGGAATAAGGGGAATTGTGAGAGGTATAAAGGATACTGGGGACATTTCTAGCTGTAATGGGGCATTTTGGTTTGGATATGGGATATTGGTGATTTCATATAAGCATGTTGGGTGTCACGGGGTACTTTGACTGTCATGGTGTTTTTGTGGTTAGTTAGCATTGTGGCTGGCATGAATGAAATTGTGGCTAACATTGGGGCATTTTAACTGGGATAAGGGACAGCAGGGGTCATGAGGGCATTGTGTCTGACAGGTGTCATGGCTAGCATGGGGATTTGTATCTGTCATGTGCTAGTTGGCAAAGGGGGAAGTGAGCGCATTGTTGCTTTTTATTGTGGCATAGTGGCCCGTAAAGGGATATTGCCAGTTTTTAAATACCACTTGGGCATAGGGGCTGGCTTAAAGTGCATTGATTATTGCATGGAAGAGAGTTGATTGTGACTTAAAAGGAGGCAATATGGCTGGCATAAGGCATAGTGGCTCTTATAAGAACCTGGTGGCTGGCATGGGGCATAGTAGATGGCATAAGGTACTTTGTGGGTGTTATGGGGGCATTATGGCTGGCCTGAAGAGCATTGTGGCTTTTATTGGGGTATTGTGGCTGGTATAGAGGGCACTCTGGTTGTCATGTGGGAATTTTGGTTGGCCTAGCAGGTATTGTGGCTTTTATAGGGTTCATTAAAGGCATTGTGGTTGTCATGGGGAAAGGTGGTTGGCACTGAGGACTTTGTGGCAGGTACTCCAGCTTTTTAGGTATTGCTGTTCTCAAACGGGCATTGTGCTGTTATTGGAACATTGTGACTGTCATGACTTCTTAATTTAGGAGAGCAAAGAAGAAAAAAATAACTTTACTCAAAAGGGTTTTTATTCCAGGAGGCATAAGTTAAGTGAGAAATGGTTACTTATACTTTTGGGTAAAAGTATGTTTTCAGTCTTTTGTGGGGCTAATAAATGTTGATAAAATTACTCTTGAAAGTATTATCATTATGTAAAGTAGGTGTGATAGAAATAATTCACACAGTTTTGATAATAAAATGATTTTGAGTTGGATTTCCCTGGTCAGGTTGTGTTTGGTTGTGGTTTGCAAAAGGTTTGTTTTTTTCGATAGTAATTGTTCTTGTAAGATATTCTTGAGAATGTGATTGGTGAGTAAATTAGGGAATGTGGTCAGAGACATTTCTATGCTACTTGTGGCTTCTAGTCAGGATGGGGTGGTCGTTGCAGATTCTTAGATAGGAATTCTTCAGGTGGTATCTCTAGTTTGGCTCATCAGAAGGTATCCCAGAATGGGTTCAATTGCCCTTTAATAATTACTTTTGTTTTATGAGAAACTAGGCACACTAACATCTCTTTACTGATCCAATACATCTATAGCATATACCAGGAACGTATTATCACACCTCTTTTTTTTTTTTCTAGGTGTCTATTTGAAAGTGAAAAGAAGCAAGATATGGAATCCTCCAGTCAGCGGCAATAGAGGAATCAGAGAACTGGTAATTAATATTATTATTAATTACTGATAATTATCAGGCCAGTTTCTAGCTCTGGACTTTCAGAGGTGTGGTAATACCTTCCTAGTATATAAGAATACATGTCTAGTAGTACATATATTGGCTACAGATATTTCAGGGCATTGTAAATGCCTTTGCGTTCTGCACATGGATTTACTGCATTTACATTCCAACATACACATTCATCACCATCTCCCCTTTCCCAATAGGAAATTTTTGCTGTCATGTGGGCATTGTGGCAGGTATGGAGGGCCCTGTGGCCGGCATTGAGAGAAATGAGGTAACTGTGGCTGTCATGGAGCATTATGACTGGCAAAAGCAGAAATGAGGGCATTTTGGCTGGCATAGAGGACATTTTGGCTGTCATGGAGATATTGTAGCCGGTATAAGGGACATTGTGGGTAAAATGGGTTCAAAGTGGCTCTTATAGGAGTATTATGGCTTGCATTTAGGCATTGTTGCTTGAATGGGAGCCATTATGGCTGGCGTTGGAGTATTCCAGATGGAATAAGGCATATAGCGGGTGTTATGTGGGCATTGTGGCTTAAATTAGCGGCATTATAGTTAGAACAAGGCCATTCTAGTTTGCATAGGCTAATAATGTCATTGTGACTGTCGTGGAGGGCATTGTGGCTGACATGTGCCATCATTGCTGGCATAGGGATTTATGACTGTCATGTGGACATTGTGGTTGACAAAGAGGAAATGAGTACATTGTAGCTGGCATGAAGGGCTTTGTTTTTAGGCAAATGAGAGCATTTTGTCTGTCATATGGGCATTGATTATATAAGAAAAAAGAGCTATAGCGTCTAAGTATGCAAGAATATATAAATTTTATTAATAGAAAATAACATACATTTAAAAACACATCATAAAAAGACTCTAGTACTAATACCGTGGTATACAATACAGCACACGACAGAATTAAACAACAGAGTGGTATATTAGGGCAGACTCATATTCACTACCCATACAATAAAGTATATAGAGTATCTCATCCAAGTGGATCATATACTGATAATTCTTAAAGTCCTAATGTTTATGTGGCAGCAATGGATAAATACCTGGCCAGAATATAGTGACATAGGGAAAATCAGTAATTGTATGGTGAACAATTATAGTGATGCTGTCTTACCCATTAGAAAGTGAGAGTCTCACGATATGTCCGTGCTGAGAGGTCCACAGTACAACCCCAACGCGCGTTTCGCTATCTTTGGTTGCTTCCTCAGGGGGCACATTAAGCCCATAGTGTGTGTAGTCCTTTTATAGTGTGTGTAAATAGAGAAGTCTCCTATGAATGGCCTGTCATGAGACTAATCTAAATATAATAGGGTAGAAATGTAACATTTTCGATATTGACGCACTCAGGAACAATGTCTAAGTTAGTGAATCTCTGGAGTTATATGTATTGATGCAACTGAGTCTATATATAATATCACCTGGGGAGAGTGTTCTCTGTAACGCTCTACATTTAATTTGGTGTTTGTCTTGATAGGGTATATCATACCAATGTGTATGATTCTGGTATTGCATCAGGCTATACCTATCAACCTTATGTTCTTAATATTAATATTATTATCAATAATTAATTATTTTTGTTTGCTCACAACATTATCATATGCACACAATCTGTATATCATAATGCTGTACCCTTAATTTATGTCTAATGCAATACAATGTATGTGCATTGACATATCATACACAATTTTACACTTTTCTGTTTGTCTCTCACTTTATTTATATAATTCATTTTCTTTATTTGATCGTACTGCATATAATTGTGCATCACGCCTCTAAATATATTTAATTATTTATTGATTCTTTATCACCGTCTCTCTCTTGTTGCATCTTCACATATGCCTTTGATTCCTATTGTAATCTAAGACGATCTTATAATTATATCATTATGTCAACGGAACTACCAAAATACAATATACAGTGTACATTTGTGACTCTGGGATCCTGATCTTGTCAATTGTGTCTTTTGAATCCACTTACCTCCTTGATGATGTGCGCTTGCTCGGTGGGGCAGCCTGCGGCGACGCCTGCCCCCTTCGGCCTCGATACATGCACTGCGCATGTCCGGAACTCCCGTTACGCGTCGGGAGTCCGGATATGCGCTCCAGCATGTGGGGCCAGATGTGGGGCATGCCTCTCTTCCGGTCGTGTCATCGGACAAGCGCCGATTCTTGTCTCGGCGCTAATATGGATTCACTTCTCTATTTACACACACTATAAAAGGACTACACACACTATGGGCTTAATGTACCCCCTGAGGAAGCAACCAAAGATAGCGAAACGCGCGTTGGGGTTGTGCTGTGGACCTCTCAGCACAGACATATCGTGAGACTCTCACTTTCTAATGGGTAAGACAGCATCACTATAATTGTTCACCATACAATTACTGATTTTCCCTATGTCACTATATTCTGGCCAGGTATTTATCCATTGCTGCCACATAAACATTAGGACTTTGAGAATTATCAGTATATGATCCACTTGGATGAGATACTCTATATACTTTATTGTATGGGTAGTGAATATGAGTCTGCCCTAATATACCACTCTGTTGTTTAATTCTGTCCTGTGCTGTATTGTATACCACGGTATTAGTACTAGAGTCTTTTTATGATGTGTTTTTAAATGTATGTTATTTTCTATTAATAAAATTTATATATTCTTGCATACTTAGACGCTATTAGCTCTTTTTTCTTCGGTATGGTTCTATAAATTATGGAGCAGTCTATTTGATATAATATGGGGGGAAGTTGGTTCTCCATACTTTACCTAGCCTGTAACCAATATATGCTTAGAGCTTATCTATCCATGGGCATTGATTATATGTAGCTGTCATTGTGGTTGGCATAAGGGGCATTGGCAGCATTGTTACTGGCTGTTATGGTGGCATTTTGACTGGAATAATAGACATATCGGGTGTTATTGTGGCTGGCATGGGGGCTTTGTGGTTGTCATGTTGTCATTGTTTTTGGCCAAGGGTGAAGTGAGGGCGTTGTGACTGGCATGGATGGTATTGTTTCTCGCAAAAGGGGATGTGAGGACATTTTGGCTGTCATGGAGGCAATATGGTTGGTATACGGGCATTGGAGGTTTGTGGTTGTCGTTTTGGCAATGTGGCTGGCATAAGGAGTATTGTTTCCGGGATTAAGTACATTGTATCTGGCATTGTGGCTGGAATGTGGAATTATGGCTGGCATGAGGGCTTTGTGGTTGCCTTGGGGATATTGTGGTTGGCTAAAAGGAAATTAAGGGCATTCTGGCTGGCATGGAGGTCATTGTAACTGGCAAAGGAGGAAGTGAGGGCATTTTGGTTATAGTGGGGATTCGTGGCTGGCATAAGGGTATTAAAGGCTTTTGCTGGTCAAAGAGGCATTGTGGCGAGGATAAGGTGCATTGACAGCATTGTTGCTTTAATAAAGTACATTGTGGCTGGCATGGGGGATTTGTGACTGGGAAAATGGATATAGCTGTTGTCATTTTGGCATTGTAGATTGCACAGGGGCATTGTGGGTGGTATGGAGACTTTCCTTCTGGAAAGGTGGAAATGAGGGCATTCTGGCTGGCATGAATTTAATTGTGGCTGTAATAAGGACAAGTGGCTCAGATAAGAGATATTGTGGGTGTCATGGTGGCATATTGGCTCTTATGGTGAGCATTGTGACTGGAAAATATGAGTTTTTGATGGCATGGAGCACTATAGCTGGTCTAAAGGATATGATGGACTTCATGGGGCAATGAGACTGATTAGAGGATCATTAAGCTTATTGCAGTTGTCTTTGAGGAATTCTAATTCAGTGTGGCTGTCATGGGGGCATTTTAATAGTTATGAAGGTATTAGGGCTGGCATGGAGGGCATTGAGGTATTTATGTGGGCATTGTGGCTGGTAAAATGGGCAATGAGAGCATTGTAGTTGTCATTGGGGCATTTTGGCCATTGTAGGGTAATAGTTTCTGTCATGGGCACTGTGGCTCTCATGTGGGCTTTATTGTGAGTTTCATGGGGTATTGTGACTGGGATTATGAACATTGTGGATGTCATGAGGGCATTTTGAGGAGATAAGGAATATTGCAGATGGGGGTTTAGTAAATTTCATGGAGTCATTGTGGCTGGCAAGATGACTTTTTGGACTGTCATAGGGCATTATAGTTGTCATTGGGGCACTGAGGCCATTGTGGTTGTCATGGTTTTATTGCGGTTGGCTAAGGGGGGCATTGAGGGCAATGTGTCTGGAATAAGGGGAATTGTGAGAGGTATAAAGGATACTGGGGACATTGTAGCTGTAATGGGGGCATTTTGGTTTGGATATGGGATATTGGTGATTTCATATAAGCATGTTGGGTGTCACGGGGTACTTTGACTGTCATGGTGTTTTTGTGGTTAGTTAGCATTGTGGCTGGCATGAATGAAATTGTGGCTAACATTGGGGGCATTTTAACTGGGATAAGGGACAGCAGGGGTCATGAGGGCATTGTGTCTGGCAGGTGTCATGGCTAGCATGGGGATTTGTATCTGTCATGTGCTAGTTGGCAAAGGGGGAAGTGAGCGCATTGTTGCTTTTTATTGCGGCATAGTGGCCCGTAAAGGGATATTGCCAGTTTTTAAATACCACTTGGGCATAGGGGCTGGCTTAAAGGGCATTGATTATTGCATGGAAGAGAGTTGATTGTGACTTAAAAGGAGGCAATATAGCTGGCATAAGGCATAGTGGCTCTTATAAGAACCTGGTGGCTGGCA
>NW_027462479.1:0-55128 GCF_050947455.1 Rhinoderma darwinii
TACGTTACTTCTCCTATATGTGAATATAAATACGCTACTTCTCCTATATGTGAATATAAATATGTTACTTCTCCTATATGTGAATATAAATACATTACTTCTCCTGGATGTGAATATAAATACGTTACTTCTCCTATATGTGAATATAAATACGTTACTTCTCCTATATGTGAATATAAATACGCTACTTCTCCTATATGTGAATATAAATACGTTACTTCTCCTGGATGTGAATATAAATACGTTACTTCTCCTATATGTGAGCATAAATACGTTACTTCTCCTATATGTGAATATAAATACGCTACTTCTCCTGGATGTGAATATAAATACGTTACTTCTCCTGGATGTGAATATAAATACGTTACTTCTCCTGGATGTGAATATAAAAACGTTACTTCTCATATATGTGAATATAAATACGTTACTTCTCCTATATGTGAATATAAATACGTTAATTCTCCTATATGCAAATATAAATACGTTACTTCTCCTATATGTGAATATAAATACGTTACTTCTCCTATATGTGAATATAAATACGTTACTTCTCCTATATGTGAATATAAATACGTTACTTCTCCTATATGTGAATATAAATACGTTACTTCTCCTATATGTGAATATAAATACGTTACTTCTCCTGGATGTGAATACAAATACGTTACTTCTCCTATATGTGAATATAAATACGTTACTTCTCCTGGATGTGAATATAAATACGTTACTTCTCCTATATGTGAGTATAAATACGTTACTTCTCCTATATGTGAATATAAATACGATACTTCTCCTATATGTGAATATAAATACGTTACTTCTCCTGGATGTGAATATAAATACGTTACTTCTCCTATATGTGAGTATAAATACGTTACTTCTCCTATATGTGAATATAAATACGTTACTTCTCCTATATGTGAATATAAATACGTTACTTCTCCTGGATGTGAATACAAATACGTTATTTCTCCTATATGTGAATATAAATACGTTACTTCTCCTATATGTGAGTATAAATACGTTACTTCTCCTATATGTGATTATAAAAACGTTACTTCTCCTATATGTGAATATAAATACGTTACTTCTCCTGGATGTGAGTATAAATACGTTACTTCTCCTATATGTGAATATAAATACGTTACTTCTCCTATATGTGAATATAAATACGATACTTCTCCTATATGTGAATATAAATACGTTACTTCTCCTATATGTGAATATAAATACGATACTTCTCCTATATGTGAATATAAATATGTTACTTCTCCTGGATGTGAATATAAATACGTTACTTCTCCTATATGTGAATATAAATACGTTACTTCTCCTATATGTGAATATAAATATGTTACTTCTCCTGGATGTGAATATAAATATGTTACTTCTCCTGGATGTGAATATAAATACGTTACTTCTCCTATATGTGAATATAAATACGTTACTTCTCCTATATGTGAATATAAATACGTTACTTCTCCTGGATGTGAGTATAAATACGTTACTTCTCCTATATGTGACTATAAATATGTTACTTCTCCTGGATGTGAATATAAATACGTTACTTCTCCTATATGTGACTATAAATACGTTACTTCTCCTATATGTGACTATAAATACGTTACTTCTCCTGGATGTGAGTATAAATACGTTACTTCTCCTATATGTGAATATAAATACGTTACTTCTCCTATATGTGAATATAAATACGTTACTTCTCCTGGATGTGACTATAAATACGTTACTTCTCCTATATGTGAATATAAATACGCTACTTCTCCTATATGTGAATATAAATATGTTACTTCTCCTATATGTGAATATAAATACATTACTTCTCCTGGATGTGAATATTAATACGTTACTTCTCCTATATGTGAATATAAATACGTTACTTCTCCTATATGTGAATATAAATACGCTACTTCTCCTATATGTGAATATAAATACGTTACTTCTCCTGGATGTGAATATAAATACGTTACTTCTCCTATATGTGAGTATAAATACGTTACTTCTCCTATATGTGAATATAAATACGCTACTTCTCCTGGATGTGAATATAAATACGTTACTTCTCCTGGATGTGAATATAAATACGTTACTTCTCCTGGATGTGAATATAAAAACGTTACTTCTCATATATGTGAATATAAATACGTTACTTCTCCTATATGTGAATATAAATACGTTACTTCTCCTATATGCGAATATAAATACGTTACTTCTCCTATATGTGAATATAAATACGTTACTTCTCCTATATGTGAATATAAATACGTTACTTCTCCTATATGTGAATATAAATACGTTACTTCTCCTATATGTGAATATAAATACGTTACTTCTCCTATATGTGAATATAAATAAGTTACTTCTCCTATATGTGAATATAAATACGATACTTCTCCTATATGTGAATATAAATACGTTACTTCTCCTGGATGTGAATATAAATACGTTACTTCTCCTATATGTGAGTATAAATACGTTACTTCTCCTATATGTGAATATAAATACGTTACTTCTCCTATATGTGAATATAAATACGTTACTTCTCCTGGATGTGAATACAAATACGTTACTTCTCCTATATGTGAATATAAATACGTTACTTCTCCTGGATGTGAATATAAATACGTTACTTCTCCTATATGTGAGTATAAATACGTTACTTCTCCTATATGTGAATATAAATACGATACTTCTCCTATATGTGAATATAAATACGTTACTTCTCCTGGATGTGAATATAAATACGTTACTTCTCCTATATGTGAGTATAAATACGTTACTTCTCCTATATGTGAATATAAATACGTTACTTCTCCTATATGTGAATATAAATACGTTACTTCTCCTGGATGTGAATACAAATACGTTATTTCTCCTATATGTGAATATAAATACGTTACTTCTCCTATATGTGAGTATAAATACGTTACTTCTCCTATATGTGATTATAAAAACGTTACTTCTCCTATATGTGAATATAAATACGTTACTTCTCCTGGATGTGAGTATAAATACGTTACTTCTCCTATATGTGAATATAAATACGTTACTTCTCCTATATGTGAATATAAATACGATACTTCTCCTATATGTGAATATAAATACGTTACTTCTCCTATATGTGAATATAAATACGATACTTCTCCTATATGTGAATATAAATATGTTACTTCTCCTGGATGTGAATATAAATACGTTACTTCTCCTATATGTGAATATAAATACGTTACTTCTCCTATATGTGAATATAAATACGCTACTTCTCCTATATGTGAATATAAATACGTTACTTCTCCTGGATGTGAATATAAATACGTTACTTCTCCTATATGTGAGTATAAATACGTTACTTCTCCTATATGTGAATATAAATACGCTACTTCTCCTGGATGTGAATATAAATACGTTACTTCTCCTGGATGTGAATATAAATACGTTACTTCTCCTGGATGTGAATATAAAAACGTTACTTCTCATATATGTGAATATAAATACGTTACTTCTCCTATATGTGAATATAAATACGTTACTTCTCCTATATGCGAATATAAATACGTTACTTCTCCTATATGTGAATATAAATACGTTACTTCTCCTATATGTGAATATAAATACGTTACTTCTCCTATATGTGAATATAAATACGTTACTTCTCCTATATGTGAATATAAATACGTTACTTCTCCTATATGTGAATATAAATAAGTTACTTCTCCTATATGTGAATATAAATACGATACTTCTCCTATATGTGAATATAAATATGTTACTTCTCCTGGATGTGAATATAAATACGTTACTTCTCCTATATGTGAGTATAAATACGTTACTTCTCCTATATGTGAATATAAATACGTTACTTCTCCTATATGTGAATATAAATACGTTACTTCTCCTGGATGTGAATACAAATACGTTACTTCTCCTATATGTGAATATAAATACGTTACTTCTCCTGGATGTGAATATAAATACGTTACTTCTCCTATATGTGAGTATAAATACGTTACTTCTCCTATATGTGAATATAAATACGATACTTCTCCTATATGTGAATATAAATACGTTACTTCTCCTGGATGTGAATATAAATACGTTACTTCTCCTATATGTGAGTATAAATACGTTACTTCTCCTATATGTGAATATAAATACGTTACTTCTCCTATATGTGAATATAAATACGTTACTTCTCCTGGATGTGAATACAAATACGTTATTTCTCCTATATGTGAATATAAATACGTTACTTCTCCTATATGTGAGTATAAATACGTTACTTCTCCTATATGTGATTATAAAAACGTTACTTCTCCTATATGTGAATATAAATACGTTACTTCTCCTGGATGTGAGTATAAATACGTTACTTCTCCTATATGTGAATATAAATACGTTACTTCTCCTATATGTGAATATAAATACGATACTTCTCCTATATGTGAATATAAATACGTTACTTCTCCTATATGTGAATATAAATACGATACTTCTCCTATATGTGAATATAAATATGTTACTTCTCCTGGATGTGAATATAAATACGTTACTTCTCCTATATGTGAATATAAATACGTTACTTCTCCTATATGTGAATATAAATATGTTACTTCTCCTGGATGTGAATATAAATACGTTACTTCTCCTGGATGTGAATATAAATACGTTACTTATCCTATATGTGAATATAAATACGTTACTACTCCTATATGTGAATATAAATACGTTACTTCTCCTATATGTGAATATAAATACGCTACTTCTCCTATATGGGAATATAAATACGTTACTTCTCCTATATGTGAATATAAATACGTTACTTCTCCTATATGTGAATATAAATACGTTACTTCTCCTGGATGTGAATATAAATACGTTACTTCTCCTATATGTGAATATAAATACGTTACTTTTCCTATATGTGAATATAAATACGTTACTTCTCCTGGATGTGAATATAAATACGTTACTTCTCCTATATGTGAATATAAATACGTTACTTCTCCTATATGTGAATATAAATACGTTACTTCTCCTATATGTGAATATAAATACGTTACTTCTCCTATATGTGAATATAAATACGATACTTCTCCTATATGTGAATATAAATACGTTACTTCTCCTGGATGTGAATATAAATACGTTACTTCTCCTATATGTGAATATAAATACGTTACTTCTCCTGGATGTGAATATAAATACGTTACTTCTCCTATATGTGAATATAAATACGTTACTTCTCCTGGATGTGACTATAAATACGTTACTTCTCCTATATGTGAATATAAATACGCTACTTCTCCTATATGTGAATATAAATATGTTACTTCTCCTATATGTGAATATAAATACATTACTTCTCCTGGATGTGAATATAAATACGTTACTTCTCCTATATGTGAATATAAATACGTTACTTCTCCTATATGTGAATATAAATACGCTACTTCTCCTATATGTGAATATAAATACGTTACTTCTCCTGGATGTGAATATAAATACGTTACTTCTCCTATATGTGAGTATAAATACGTTACTTCTCCTATATGTGAATATAAATACGCTACTTCTCCTGGATGTGAATATAAATACGTTACTTCTCCTGGATGTGAATATAAATACGTTACTTCTCCTGGATGTGAATATAAAAACGTTACTTCTCATATATGTGAATATAAATACGTTACTTCTCCTATATGTGAATATAAATACGTTAATTCTCCTATATGCAAATATAAATACGTTACTTCTCCTATATGTGAATATAAATACGTTACTTCTCCTATATGTGAATATAAATACGTTACTTCTCCTATATGTGAATATAAATACGTTACTTCTCCTATATGTGAATATAAATACGTTACTTCTCCTATATGTGAATATAAATACGTTACTTCTCCTGGATGTGAATACAAATACGTTACTTCTCCTATATGTGAATATAAATACGTTACTTCTCCTGGATGTGAATATAAATACGTTACTTCTCCTATATGTGAGTATAAATACGTTACTTCTCCTATATGTGAATATAAATACGATACTTCTCCTATATGTGAATATAAATACGTTACTTCTCCTGGATGTGAATATAAATACGTTACTTCTCCTATATGTGAGTATAAATACGTTACTTCTCCTATATGTGAATATAAATACGTTACTTCTCCTATATGTGAATATAAATACGTTACTTCTCCTGGATGTGAATACAAATACGTTATTTCTCCTATATGTGAATATAAATACGTTACTTCTCCTATATGTGAGTATAAATACGTTACTTCTCCTATATGTGATTATAAAAACGTTACTTCTCCTATATGTGAATATAAATACGTTACTTCTCCTGGATGTGAGTATAAATACGTTACTTCTCCTATATGTGAATATAAATACGTTACTTCTCCTGGATGTGACTATAAATACGTTACTTCTCCTATATGTGAATATAAATACGCTACTTCTCCTATATGTGAATATAAATATGTTACTTCTCCTATATGTGAATATAAATACATTACTTCTCCTGGATGTGAATATAAATACGTTACTTCTCCTATATGTGAATATAAATACGTTACTTCTCCTATATGTGAATATAAATACGCTACTTCTCCTATATGTGAATATAAATACGTTACTTCTCCTGGATGTGAATATAAATACGTTACTTCTCCTATATGTGAGTATAAATACGTTACTTCTCCTATATGTGAATATAAATACGCTACTTCTCCTGGATGTGAATATAAATACATTACTTCTCCTGGATGTGAATATAAATACGTTACTTCTCCTGGATGTGAATATAAAAACGTTACTTCTCATATATGTGAATATAAATACGTTACTTCTCCTATATGTGAATATAAATACGTTACTTCTCCTATATGCGAATATAAATACGTTACTTCTCCTATATGTGAATATAAATACGTTACTTCTCCTATATGTGAATATAAATACGTTACTTCTCCTATATGTGAATATAAATACGTTACTTCTCCTATATGTGAATATAAATACGTTACTTCTCCTATATGTGAATATAAATAAGTTACTTCTCCTATATGTGAATATAAATACGATACTTCTCCTATATGTGAATATAAATACGTTACTTCTCCTGGATGTGAATATAAATACGTTACTTCTCCTATATGTGAGTATAAATACGTTACTTCTCCTATATGTGAATATAAATACGTTACTTCTCCTATATGTGAATATAAATACGTTACTTCTCCTGGATGTGAATACAAATACGTTACTTCTCCTATATGTGAATATAAATACGTTACTTCTCCTGGATGTGAATATAAATACGTTACTTCTCCTATATGTGAGTATAAATACGTTACTTCTCCTATATGTGAATATAAATACGATACTTCTCCTATATGTGAATATAAATACGTTACTTCTCCTGGATGTGAATATAAATACGTTACTTCTCCTATATGTGAGTATAAATACGTTACTTCTCCTATATGTGAATATAAATACGTTACTTCTCCTATATGTGAATATAAATACGTTACTTCTCCTGGATGTGAATACAAATACGTTATTTCTCCTATATGTGAATATAAATACGTTACTTCTCCTATATGTGAGTATAAATACGTTACTTCTCCTATATGTGATTATAAAAACGTTACTTCTCCTATATGTGAATATAAATACGTTACTTCTCCTGGATGTGAGTATAAATACGTTACTTCTCCTATATGTGAATATAAATACGTTACTTCTCCTATATGTGAATATAAATACGATACTTCTCCTATATGTGAATATAAATACGTTACTTCTCCTATATGTGAATATAAATACGATACTTCTCCTATATGTGAATATAAATATGTTACTTCTCCTGGATGTGAATATAAATACGTTACTTCTCCTATATGTGAATATAAATACGTTACTTCTCCTATATGTGAATATAAATATGTTACTTCTCCTGGATGTGAATATAAATATGTTACTTCTCCTGGATGTGAATATAAATACGTTACTTCTCCTATATGTGAATATAAATACGTTACTTCTCCTATATGTGAATATAAATACGTTACTTCTCCTGGATGTGAGTATAAATACGTTACTTCTCCTATATGTGACTATAAATACGTTACTTCTCCTGGATGTGAATATAAATACGTTACTTCTCCTATATGTGACTATAAATACGTTACTTCTCCTATATGTGACTATAAATACGTTACTTCTCCTGGATGTGAGTATAAATACGTTACTTCTCCTATATGTGAATATAAATACGTTACTTCTCCTATATGTGAATATAAATACGTTACTTCTCCTATATGTGAATATAAATACGTTACTACTCCTATATGTGAATATAAATATGCTACTTCTCCTATATGTGAATATAAATATGTTACTTCTCCTATATGTGAATATAAAAATGCTACTTCTCCTATATGTGAATATAAATACGTTACTTCTCCTGGATGTGAATATAAATACGTAACTTCTCCTATATGTGAATATAAATACGTTACTTCTCCTATATGTGAATATAAATATGTTACTTCTCCTATATGTGAGTATAAATAAGTTACTTCTCCTATATGTGACTATAAATACGTTACTTCTCCTGGATGTGAGTATAAATACGTTACTTCTCCTATATGTGAATATAAATACGTTACTTCTCCTATATGTGAATATAAATACGTTACTTCTCCTATATGTGAATATAAATACGTTACTACTCCTATATGTGAATATAAATATGCTACTTCTCCTATATGTGAATATAAATACGTTACTTCTCCTATATGTGAATATAAAAATGCTACTTCTCCTGGATGTGAATATAAATACGTTACTTCTCCTATATGTGAATATAAATATGTTACTTCTCCTATATGTGAATATAAATTCCTTTACTTCTCCTATATGTGAATATAAATACGTTACTTCTCCTATATGTGAATATAAATACGTTACTTCTCCTATATGTGAATATAAATACGTTACTTCTCCTATATGTGAATATAAATACGTTACTTCTCCTACATGTGAATATAAATACGTTACTCCTCCTGTATGTGAATATAAATACGTTACTTCTCCTGGATGTGAATATAAATACGTTACTTCTCCTATATGTGAATATAAATACGTTACTTCTCCTATATGTGAATATAAATACGTTACTTCTCCTATATGTGAATATAAATACATTACTTCTCCTGGATGTGAATATAAATACGTTACTTCTCCTGGATGTGAATATAAATACGTTACTTCTCCTATATGTGAATATAAATACGTTACTCCTCCTATATGTGACTATAAATACGTTACTTTCCTATATGTGAATATAAATACGTTACTTCTCCTATATGTGAATATAAATACGTTACTACTCCTATATGTGAATATAAATACGTTACTTCTCCTATATGTGAATATAAATACGTTACTTCTCCTGGATGTGAATATAAATACGTTACTTCTCCTATATGTGAATATAAATACGTTACTTCTCCTATATGTGAATATAAATACGTTACTTCTCCTATATGTGAATATAAATACGTTACTTCTCCTGTATGTGAATATAAATACGTTACTTCTCCTGGATGTGAATATAAATACGTTACTCCTCCTATATGTGAATATAAATACGTTACTTCTCCTATATGTGAATATAAATATGTTACTTCTCCTATATGTGAATATAAATACGTTACTTCTCCTGGATGTGAATATAAATACGTTACTTCTCCTATATGTGAATATAAATACGTTACTACTCCTATATGTGAATATAAATACGTTACTTCTCCTATATGTGAATATAAATACGCTACTTCTCCTATATGGGAATATAAATACGTTACTTCTCCTATATGTGAATATAAATACATTACTTCTCCTATATGTGAATATAAATACGTTACTTCTCCTATATGTGAATATAAATACGTTACTTCTCCTATATGTGAATATAAATACGTTACTTTTCCTATATGTGAATATAAATACGTTACTTCTCCTGGATGTGAATATAAATACGTTACTTCTCCTATATGTGAATATAAATACGTTACTTCTCCTATATGTGAATATAAATACGTTACTTCTCCTATATGTGAATATAAATACGTTACTTCTCCTATATGTGAATATAAATACGATACTTCTCCTATATGTGAATATAAATACGTTACTTCTCCTGGATGTGAATATAAATACGTTACTTCTCCTATATGTGAATATAAATACGTTACTTCTCCTGGATGTGAATATAAATACGTTACTTCTCCTATATGTGAATATAAATACGTTACTTCTCCTGGATGTGACTATAAATACGTTACTTCTCCTATATGTGAATATAAATACGCTACTTCTCCTATATGTGAATATAAATATGTTACTTCTCCTATATGTGAATATAAATACATTACTTCTCCTGGATGTGAATATAAATACGTTACTTCTCCTATATGTGAATATAAATACGTTACTTCTCCTATATGTGAATATAAATACGCTACTTCTCCTATATGTGAATATAAATACGTTACTTCTCCTGGATGTGAATATAAATACGTTACTTCTCCTATATGTGAGTATAAATACGTTACTTCTCCTATATGTGAATATAAATACGCTACTTCTCCTGGATGTGAATATAAATACGTTACTTCTCCTGGATGTGAATATAAATACGTTACTTCTCCTGGATGTGAATATAAAAACGTTACTTCTCATATATGTGAATATAAATACGTTACTTCTCCTATATGTGAATATAAATACGTTACTTCTCCTATATGCGAATATAAATACGTTACTTCTCCTATATGTGAATATAAATACGTTACTTCTCCTATATGTGAATATAAATACGTTACTTCTCCTATATGTGAATATAAATACGTTACTTCTCCTATATGTGAATATAAATACGTTACTTCTCCTATATGTGAATATAAATAAGTTACTTCTCCTATATGTGAATATAAATACGATACTTCTCCTATATGTGAATATAAATATGTTACTTCTCCTGGATGTGAATATAAATACGTTACTTCTCCTATATGTGAGTATAAATACGTTACTTCTCCTATATGTGAATATAAATACGTTACTTCTCCTATATGTGAATATAAATACGTTACTTCTCCTGGATGTGAATACAAATACGTTACTTCTCCTATATGTGAATATAAATACGTTACTTCTCCTGGATGTGAATATAAATACGTTACTTCTCCTATATGTGAGTATAAATACGTTACTTCTCCTATATGTGAATATAAATACGATACTTCTCCTATATGTGAATATAAATACGTTACTTCTCCTGGATGTGAATATAAATACGTTACTTCTCCTATATGTGAGTATAAATACGTTACTTCTCCTATATGTGAATATAAATACGTTACTTCTCCTATATGTGAATATAAATACGTTACTTCTCCTGGATGTGAATACAAATACGTTATTTCTCCTATATGTGAATATAAATACGTTACTTCTCCTATATGTGAGTATAAATACGTTACTTCTCCTATATGTGATTATAAAAACGTTACTTCTCCTATATGTGAATATAAATACGTTACTTCTCCTGGATGTGAGTATAAATACGTTACTTCTCCTATATGTGAATATAAATACGTTACTTCTCCTATATGTGAATATAAATACGATACTTCTCCTATATGTGAATATAAATACGTTACTTCTCCTATATGTGAATATAAATACGATACTTCTCCTATATGTGAATATAAATATGTTACTTCTCCTGGATGTGAATATAAATACGTTACTTCTCCTATATGTGAATATAAATACGTTACTTCTCCTATATGTGAATATAAATATGTTACTTCTCCTGGATGTGAATATAAATACGTTACTTCTCCTGGATGTGAATATAAATACGTTACTTCTCCTATATGTGAATATAAATACGTTACTACTCCTATATGTGAATATAAATACGTTACTTCTCCTATATGTGAATATAAATACGCTACTTCTCCTATATGGGAATATAAATACGTTACTTCTCCTATATGTGAATATAAATACGTTACTTCTCCTATATGTGAATATAAATACGTTACTTCTCCTGGATGTGAATATAAATACGTTACTTCTCCTATATGTGAATATAAATACGTTACTTTTCCTATATGTGAATATAAATACGTTACTTCTCCTGGATGTGAATATAAATACGTTACTTCTCCTATATGTGAATATAAATACGTTACTTCTCCTATATGTGAATATAAATACGTTACTTCTCCTATATGTGAATATAAATACGTTACTTCTCCTATATGTGAATATAAATACGATACTTCTCCTATATGTGAATATAAATACGTTACTTCTCCTGGATGTGAATATAAATACGTTACTTCTCCTATATGTGAATATAAATACGTTACTTCTCCTGGATGTGAATATAAATACGTTACTTCTCCTATATGTGAATATAAATACGTTACTTCTCCTGGATGTGACTATAAATACGTTACTTCTCCTATATGTGAATATAAATACGCTACTTCTCCTATATGTGAATATAAATATGTTACTTCTCCTATATGTGAATATAAATACATTACTTCTCCTGGATGTGAATATAAATACGTTACTTCTCCTATATGTGAATATAAATACGTTACTTCTCCTATATGTGAATATAAATACGCTACTTCTCCTATATGTGAATATAAATACGTTACTTCTCCTGGATGTGAATATAAATACGTTACTTCTCCTATATGTGAGTATAAATACGTTACTTCTCCTATATGTGAATATAAATACGCTACTTCTCCTGGATGTGAATATAAATACGTTACTTCTCCTGGATGTGAATATAAATACGTTACTTCTCCTGGATGTGAATATAAAAACGTTACTTCTCATATATGTGAATATAAATACGTTACTTCTCCTATATGTGAATATAAATACGTTAATTCTCCTATATGCAAATATAAATACGTTACTTCTCCTATATGTGAATATAAATACGTTACTTCTCCTATATGTGAATATAAATACGTTACTTCTCCTATATGTGAATATAAATACGTTACTTCTCCTATATGTGAATATAAATACGTTACTTCTCCTATATGTGAATATAAATAAGTTACTTCTCCTATATGTGAATATAAATACGATACTTCTCCTATATGTGAATATAAATACGTTACTTCTCCTGGATGTGAATATAAATATGTTACTTCTCCTATATGTGAGTATAAATACGTTACTTCTCCTATATGTGAATATAAATACGTTACTTCTCCTATATGTGAATATAAATACGTTACTTCTCCTGGATGTGAATACAAATACGTTACTTCTCCTATATGTGAATATAAATACGTTACTTCTCCTGGATGTGAATATAAATACGTTACTTCTCCTATATGTGAGTATAAATACGTTACTTCTCCTATATGTGAGTATAAATACGTTACTTCTCCTATATGTGAATATAAATACGCTACTTCTCCTGGATGTGAATATAAATACGTTACTTCTCCTGGATGTGAATATAAATACGTTACTTCTCCTGGATGTGAATATAAAAACGTTACTTCTCATATATGTGAATATAAATACGTTACTTCTCCTATATGTGAATATAAATACGTTAATTCTCCTATATGCAAATATAAATACGTTACTTCTCCTATATGTGAATATAAATACGTTACTTCTCCTATATGTGAATATAAATACGTTACTTCTCCTATATGTGAATATAAATACGTTACTTCTCCTATATGTGAATATAAATACGTTACTTCTCCTATATGTGAATATAAATAAGTTACTTCTCCTATATGTGAATATAAATACGATACTTCTCCTATATGTGAATATAAATACGTTACTTCTCCTGGATGTGAATATAAATATGTTACTTCTCCTATATGTGAGTATAAATACGTTACTTCTCCTATATGTGAATATAAATACGTTACTTCTCCTATATGTGAATATAAATACGTTACTTCTCCTGGATGTGAATACAAATACGTTACTTCTCCTATATGTGAATATAAATACGTTACTTCTCCTGGATGTGAATATAAATACGTTACTTCTCCTATATGTGAGTATAAATACGTTACTTCTCCTATATGTGAATATAAATACGATACTTCTCCTATATGTGAATATAAATACGTTACTTCTCCTGGATGTGAATATAAATACGTTACTTCTCCTATATGTGAGTATAAATACGTTACTTCTCCTATATGTGAATATAAATACGTTACTTCTCCTATATGTGAATATAAATACGTTACTTCTCCTGGATGTGAATACAAATACGTTATTTCTCCTATATGTGAATATAAATACGTTACTTCTCCTATATGTGAGTATAAATACGTTACTTCTCCTATATGTGATTATAAAAACGTTACTTCTCCTATATGTGAATATAAATACGTTACTTCTCCTGGATGTGAGTATAAATACGTTACTTCTCCTATATGTGAATATAAATACGTTACTTCTCCTATATGTGAATATAAATACGATACTTCTCCTATATGTGAATATAAATACGTTACTTCTCCTATATGTGAATATAAATACGATACTTCTCCTATATGTGAATATAAATATGTTACTTCTCCTGGATGTGAATATAAATACGTTACTTCTCCTATATGTGAATATAAATACGTTACTTCTCCTATATGTGAATATAAATATGTTACTTCTCCTGGATGTGAATATAAATATGTTACTTCTCCTGGATGTGAATATAAATACGTTACTTCTCCTATATGTGAATATAAATACGTTACTTCTCCTATATGTGAATATAAATACGTTACTTCTCCTGGATGTGAGTATAAATACGTTACTTCTCCTATATGTGACTATAAATACGTTACTTCTCCTGGATGTGAATATAAATACGTTACTTCTCCTATATGTGACTATAAATACGTTACTTCTCCTATATGTGACTATAAATACGTTACTTCTCCTGGATGTGAGTATAAATACGTTACTTCTCCTATATGTGAATATAAATACGTTACTTCTCCTATATGTGAATATAAATACGTTACTTCTCCTGGATGTGACTATAAATACGTTACTTCTCCTATATGTGAATATAAATACGCTACTTCTCCTATATGTGAATATAAATATGTTACTTCTCCTATATGTGAATATAAATACATTACTTCTCCTGGATGTGAATATAAATACGTTACTTCTCCTATATGTGAATATAAATACGTTACTTCTCCTATATGTGAATATAAATACGCTACTTCTCCTATATGTGAATATAAATACGTTACTTCTCCTGGATGTGAATATAAATACGTTACTTCTCCTATATGTGAGTATAAATACGTTACTTCTCCTATATGTGAATATAAATACGCTACTTCTCCTGGATGTGAATATAAATACGTTACTTCTCCTGGATGTGAATATAAATACGTTACTTCTCCTGGATGTGAATATAAAAACGTTACTTCTCATATATGTGAATATAAATACGTTACTTCTCCTATATGTGAATATAAATACGTTACTTCTCCTATATGCGAATATAAATACGTTACTTCTCCTATATGTGAATATAAATACGTTACTTCTCCTATATGTGAATATAAATACGTTACTTCTCCTATATGTGAATATAAATACGTTACTTCTCCTATATGTGAATATAAATACGTTACTTCTCCTATATGTGAATATAAATAAGTTACTTCTCCTATATGTGAATATAAATACGATACTTCTCCTATATGTGAATATAAATACGTTACTTCTCCTGGATGTGAATATAAATACGTTACTTCTCCTATATGTGAGTATAAATACGTTACTTCTCCTATATGTGAATATAAATACGTTACTTCTCCTATATGTGAATATAAATACGTTACTTCTCCTGGATGTGAATACAAATACGTTACTTCTCCTATATGTGAATATAAATACGTTACTTCTCCTGGATGTGAATATAAATACGTTACTTCTCCTATATGTGAGTATAAATACGTTACTTCTCCTATATGTGAATATAAATACGATACTTCTCCTATATGTGAATATAAATACGTTACTTCTCCTGGATGTGAATATAAATACGTTACTTCTCCTATATGTGAGTATAAATACGTTACTTCTCCTATATGTGAATATAAATACGTTACTTCTCCTGGATGTGAATACAAATACGTTACTTCTCCTATATGTGAATATAAATACGTTACTTCTCCTGGATGTGAATATAAATACGTTACTTCTCCTATATGTGAGTATAAATACGTTACTTCTCCTATATGTGAGTATAAATACGTTACTTCTCCTATATGTGAATATAAATACGCTACTTCTCCTGGATGTGAATATAAATACGTTACTTCTCCTGGATGTGAATATAAATACGTTACTTCTCCTGGATGTGAATATAAAAACGTTACTTCTCATATATGTGAATATAAATACGTTACTTCTCCTATATGTGAATATAAATACGTTAATTCTCCTATATGCAAATATAAATACGTTACTTCTCCTATATGTGAATATAAATACGTTACTTCTCCTATATGTGAATATAAATACGTTACTTCTCCTATATGTGAATATAAATACGTTACTTCTCCTATATGTGAATATAAATACGTTACTTCTCCTATATGTGAATATAAATAAGTTACTTCTCCTATATGTGAATATAAATACGATACTTCTCCTATATGTGAATATAAATACGTTACTTCTCCTGGATGTGAATATAAATATGTTACTTCTCCTATATGTGAGTATAAATACGTTACTTCTCCTATATGTGAATATAAATACGTTACTTCTCCTATATGTGAATATAAATACGTTACTTCTCCTGGATGTGAATACAAATACGTTACTTCTCCTATATGTGAATATAAATACGTTACTTCTCCTGGATGTGAATATAAATACGTTACTTCTCCTATATGTGAGTATAAATACGTTACTTCTCCTATATGTGAATATAAATACGATACTTCTCCTATATGTGAATATAAATACGTTACTTCTCCTGGATGTGAATATAAATACGTTACTTCTCCTATATGTGAGTATAAATACGTTACTTCTCCTATATGTGAATATAAATACGTTACTTCTCCTATATGTGAATATAAATACGTTACTTCTCCTGGATGTGAATACAAATACGTTATTTCTCCTATATGTGAATATAAATACGTTACTTCTCCTATATGTGAGTATAAATACGTTACTTCTCCTATATGTGATTATAAAAACGTTACTTCTCCTATATGTGAATATAAATACGTTACTTCTCCTGGATGTGAGTATAAATACGTTACTTCTCCTATATGTGAATATAAATACGTTACTTCTCCTATATGTGAATATAAATACGATACTTCTCCTATATGTGAATATAAATACGTTACTTCTCCTATATGTGAATATAAATACGATACTTCTCCTATATGTGAATATAAATATGTTACTTCTCCTGGATGTGAATATAAATACGTTACTTCTCCTATATGTGAATATAAATACGTTACTTCTCCTATATGTGAATATAAATATGTTACTTCTCCTGGATGTGAATATAAATATGTTACTTCTCCTGGATGTGAATATAAATACGTTACTTCTCCTATATGTGAATATAAATACGTTACTTCTCCTATATGTGAATATAAATACGTTACTTCTCCTGGATGTGAGTATAAATACGTTACTTCTCCTATATGTGACTATAAATACGTTACTTCTCCTGGATGTGAATATAAATACGTTACTTCTCCTATATGTGACTATAAATACGTTACTTCTCCTATATGTGACTATAAATACGTTACTTCTCCTGGATGTGAGTATAAATACGTTACTTCTCCTATATGTGAATATAAATACGTTACTTCTCCTATATGTGAATATAAATACGTTACTTCTCCTGGATGTGACTATAAATACGTTACTTCTCCTATATGTGAATATAAATACGCTACTTCTCCTATATGTGAATATAAATATGTTACTTCTCCTATATGTGAATATAAATACATTACTTCTCCTGGATGTGAATATAAATACGTTACTTCTCCTATATGTGAATATAAATACGTTACTTCTCCTATATGTGAATATAAATACGCTACTTCTCCTATATGTGAATATAAATACGTTACTTCTCCTGGATGTGAATATAAATACGTTACTTCTCCTATATGTGAGTATAAATACGTTACTTCTCCTATATGTGAATATAAATACGCTACTTCTCCTGGATGTGAATATAAATACGTTACTTCTCCTGGATGTGAATATAAATACGTTACTTCTCCTGGATGTGAATATAAAAACGTTACTTCTCATATATGTGAATATAAATACGTTACTTCTCCTATATGTGAATATAAATACGTTACTTCTCCTATATGCGAATATAAATACGTTACTTCTCCTATATGTGAATATAAATACGTTACTTCTCCTATATGTGAATATAAATACGTTACTTCTCCTATATGTGAATATAAATACGTTACTTCTCCTATATGTGAATATAAATACGTTACTTCTCCTATATGTGAATATAAATAAGTTACTTCTCCTATATGTGAATATAAATACGATACTTCTCCTATATGTGAATATAAATACGTTACTTCTCCTGGATGTGAATATAAATACGTTACTTCTCCTATATGTGAGTATAAATACGTTACTTCTCCTATATGTGAATATAAATACGTTACTTCTCCTATATGTGAATATAAATACGTTACTTCTCCTGGATGTGAATACAAATACGTTACTTCTCCTATATGTGAATATAAATACGTTACTTCTCCTGGATGTGAATATAAATACGTTACTTCTCCTATATGTGAGTATAAATACGTTACTTCTCCTATATGTGAATATAAATACGATACTTCTCCTATATGTGAATATAAATACGTTACTTCTCCTGGATGTGAATATAAATACGTTACTTCTCCTATATGTGAGTATAAATACGTTACTTCTCCTATATGTGAATATAAATACGTTACTTCTCCTATATGTGAATATAAATACGTTACTTCTCCTGGATGTGAATACAAATACGTTATTTCTCCTATATGTGAATATAAATACGTTACTTCTCCTATATGTGAGTATAAATACGTTACTTCTCCTATATGTGATTATAAAAACGTTACTTCTCCTATATGTGAATATAAATACGTTACTTCTCCTGGATGTGAATATAAATACGTTACTTCTCCTATATGTGAATATAAATACGTTACTTCTCCTATATGTGAATATAAATATGTTACTTCTCCTGGATGTGAATATAAATATGTTACTTCTCCTGGATGTGAATATAAATACGTTACTTCTCCTATATGTGAATATAAATACGTTACTTCTCCTATATGTGAATATAAATACGTTACTTCTCCTGGATGTGAGTATAAATACGTTACTTCTCCTATATGTGACTATAAATACGTTACTTCTCCTGGATGTGAATATAAATACGTTACTTCTCCTATATGTGACTATAAATACGTTACTTCTCCTATATGTGACTATAAATACGTTACTTCTCCTGGATGTGAGTATAAATACGTTACTTCTCCTATATGTGAATATAAATACGTTACTTCTCCTATATGTGAATATAAATACGTTACTTCTCCTATATGTGAATATAAATACGTTACTACTCCTATATGTGAATATAAATATGCTACTTCTCCTATATGTGAATATAAATATGTTACTTCTCCTATATGTGAATATAAAAATGCTACTTCTCCTATATGTGAATATAAATACGTTACTTCTCCTGGATGTGAATATAAATACGTAACTTCTCCTATATGTGAATATAAATACGTTACTTCTCCTATATGTGAATATAAATATGTTACTTCTCCTATATGTGAGTATAAATACGTTACTTCTCCTATATGTGACTATAAATACGTTACTTCTCCTGGATGTGAGTATAAATACGTTACTTCTCCTATATGTGAATATAAATACGTTACTTCTCCTATATGTGAATATAAATACGTTACTTCTCCTATATGTGAATATAAATACGTTACTACTCCTATATGTGAATATAAAAATGCTACTTCTCCTGGATGTGAATATAAATACGTTACTTCTCCTATATGTGAATATAAATATGTTACTTCTCCTATATGTGAATATAAATTCCTTTACTTCTCCTATATGTGAATATAAATACGTTACTTCTCCTATATGTGAATATAAATACGTTACTTCTCCTATATGTGAATATAAATACGTTACTTCTCCTATATGTGAATATAAATACGTTACTTCTCCTACATGTGAATATAAATACGTTACTCCTCCTGTATGTGAATATAAATACGTTACTTCTCCTGGATGTGAATATAAATACGTTACTTCTCCTATATGTGAATATAAATACGTTACTTCTCCTATATGTGAATATAAATACGTTACTTCTCCTATATGGGAATATAAATACGTTACTTCTCCTATATGGGAATATAAATACGTTACTTCTCCTGGATGTGAATATAAATACGTTACTTCTCCTATATGTGAATATAAATACGTTACTTCTCCTATATGTGAATATAAATATGTTACTTCTCCTGGATGTGAATATAAATACGTTACTTCTCCTATATGTGAATATAAATAAGTTACTTCTCCTATATGTGAATATAAATATGTTACTTCTCCTATATGTGAATATAAATACGTTACTTCTCCTGGATGTGAATATAAATACGTTACTTCTCCTATATGTGAATATAAATACGTTACTTCTCCTATATGTGAATATAAATACGTTACTTCTCCTATATGTGAATATAAATACGTTACTTCTCCTGGATGTGAGTATAAATACGTTACTTCTCCTATATGTGACTATAAATACGTTACTTCTCCTGGATGTGAGTATAAATACGTTACTTCTCCTGGATGTGAATATAAATACGTTACTTCTCCTATATGTGAATATAAATACGTTACTTCTCCTATATGTGAATATAAATACGTTACTACTCCTATATGTGAATATAAATACGCTACTTCTCCTATATGTGAATATAAATTCCTTTACTTCTCCTATATGTGAATATAAATACGTTACTTCTCCTATATGTGAATATAAATACGTTACTTCTCCTATATGTGAATATAAATACGTTACTTCTCCTGTATGTGAATATAAATACGTTACTTCTCCTACATGTGAATATAAATACGTTACTTCTCCTATATGTGAATATAAATACGTTACTTCTCCTATATGTGAATATAAATACGTTACTTCTCCTATATGTGAATATAAATACGTTACTTCTCCTATATGTGAATATAAATACGTTACTCCTCCTGTATGTGAATATAAATACGTTACTTCTCCTGGATGTGAATATAAATACGTTACTTCTCATATATGTGAATATAAATACGTTACTTCTCCTATATGTGAATATAAATACGTTACTTCTCCTGGATGTGAATATAAATATGTTACTTCTCCTACATGTGAATATAAATACGTTACTCCTCCTGTATGTGAATATAAATACGTTACTTCTCCTGGATGTGAATATAAATACGTTACTTCTCATATATGTGAATATAAATACGTTACTTCTCCTATATGTGAATATAAATACGTTACTTCTCCTATATGTGAATATAAATACGTTACTTCTCCTATATGTGAGTATAAATACGTTACTTCTCCTGGATGTGAATATAAATATGTTACTTCTCCTATATGGGAATATAAATACGTTACTTCTCCTACATGTGAATATAAATACGTTACTCCTCCTGTATGTGAATATAAATACGTTACTTCTCCTGGATGTGAATATAAATACGTTACTTCTCATATATGTGAATATAAATACGTTACTTCTCCTAAATGTGAATATAAATACGTTACTTCTCCTGTATGTGAAGTTAAATACGTTACTTCTCCTACATGTGAATATAAATACGTTACTCCTCCTGTATGTGAATATAAATACGTTACTTCTCCTGGATGTGAATATAAATACGTTACTTCTCATATATGTGAATATAAATACGTTACTTCTCCTATATGTGAATATAAATACGTTACTTCTCCTATATGTGAATATAAATATGTTACTTCTCCTATATGTGAATATAAATACGTTACTTCTCCTATATGTGAATATAAATACGTTACTTCTCCTGGATGTGAATATAAATATGTTACTTCTCCTATATGGGAATATAAATACGTTACTTCTCCTATATGTGAATATAAATACGTTACTTCTCCTGGATGTGAATATAAATATGTTACTTCTCCTATATGGGAATATAAATACGTTACTTCTCCTATATGTGAATATAAATACGTTACTTCTCCTATATGTGAATATAAATACGTTACTTCTCCTGGATGTGAATATAAATACGTTACTTCTCCTATATGTGAATATAAATACGTTACTTCTCCTGGATGTGAATATAAATACGTTACTTCTCCTATATGTGAATATAGATACGTTACTTCTCCTATATGGGAATATAAATACGTTACTTCTCCTGGATGTGAATATAAATACGTTACTTCTCCTATATGTGAATATAAATACGTTACTTCTCCTATATGTGAATATAAATACGTTACTTCTCCTGGATGTGAATATAAATATGTTACTTCTCCTATATGTGAATATAAATACGTTATTTCTCCTATATGTGAATATAAATACGTTACTTCTCCTGGATGTGAATATAAATACGTTACTTCTCCTATATGTGAATATAAATACGTTACTTCTCCTATATGGGAATATAAATACGTTACTTCTCCTGGATGTGAATATAAATACGTTACTTCTCCTATATGTGAATATAAATACGTTACTTCTCCTATATGGGAATATAAATACGTTACTTCTCCTATATGGGAATATAAATACGTTACTTCTCCTGGATGTGAATATAAATACGTTACTTCTCCTATATGTGAATATAAATAAGTTACTTCTCCTATATGTGAATATAAATACGTTACTTCTCCTATATGTGAATATAAGTACGTTACTTCTCCTGGATGTGAGTATAAATACGTTACTTCTCCTGGATGTGAATATAAATACGTTACTTCTCCTATATGTGAATATAAATACGTTACTTCTCCTGGATGTGAATATAAATACGTTACTTCTCCTATATGTGAATATAAATACGTTACTTCTCCTGTATGTGAATATAAATACGTTACTTCTCCTATAAGTGAATATAAATACGTTACTTCTCCTATATGTGAATATAAATACGTTACTTCTCCTATATGTGAATATAAATACGTTACTCCTCCTATATGTGAATATAAATACGTTACTTCTCCTATATGTGAATATAAATATGTTACTTCTCCTATATGTGAATATAAATACGTTACTTCTCCTGGTTGTGAATATAAATACGTTACTTCTCCTATATGTGAATATAAATACGTTACTACTCCTATATGTGAATATAAATACGTTACTTCTCCTATATGTGAATATAAATACGCGACTTCTCCTATATGGGAATATAAATACGTTACTTCTCCTATATGTGAATATAAATACATTACTTTTTCTGGATGTGAATATAAATACAATACTTCTCCTATATGTGAATATAAATACGTTACTTCTCCTATATGTGAATATAAATACGTTACTTTTCCTATATGTGAATATAAATACGTTACTTCTCCTGGATGTGAATATAAATACGCTACTTCTCCTATATGTGACTATAAATACGTTACTTCTCCTATATGTGAATATAAATATGTTACTTCTCCTATATGTGAATATAAATATGTTACTTCTCCTATATGTGAATATAAATACGCTACTTCTCTTATATGTGAGTATAAATACGTTACTTCTCCTATATGTGAATATAAATACATTACTTCTCCTGGATGTGAATATAAATACGTTACTTCTCCTATATGTGAATATAAATACGTTATTCTCCTGGATGTGAATATAAATACGTTACTTCTCCTATATGTGAATATAAATACGTTACTTCTCCTATATGTGAATATAAATACGCTACTTCTCCTATATGTGAATATAAATACGTTACTTCTCCTGGATGTGAATATAAATACGTTACTTCTCCTATATGGGAATATAAATACGTTACTTCTCCTGGATGTGAATATAAATACGTTACTTCTCCTATATGTGAATATAAATACGTTACTTCTCCTATATGGGAATATAAATACGTTACTTCTCCTATATGGGAATATAAATACGTTACTTCTCCTGGATGTGAATATAAATACGTTACTTCTCCTATATGTGAATATAAATACGTTACTTCTCCTATATGTGAATATAAATATGTTACTTCTCCTGGATGTGAATATAAATACGTTACTTCTCCTATATGTGAATATAAATAAGTTACTTCTCCTATATGTGAATATAAATACGTTACTTCTCCTTTATGTGAATATAAATACGTTACTTCTCCTGGATGTGAGTAGAAATACGTTACTTCTCCTGGATGTGAATATAAATACGTTACTTCTCCTATATGTGAATATAAATACGTTACTTCTCCTATATGTGAATATAAATACGTTACTTCTCCTATATGTGAATATAAATACGTTACTTCTCCTATATGTGAATATAAATACGTTACTTCTCCTATATGTGAATATAAATACATTACTTCTCCTGGATGTGAATATAAATACGTTACTTCTCCTGGATGTGAATATAAATACGTTACTTCTCCTATATGTGAATATAAATACGTTACTCCTCCTATATGTGACTATAAATACGTTACTTTCCTATATGTGAATATAAATACGTTACTTCTCCTATATGTGAATATAAATACGTTACTTCTCCTATATGTGAATATAAATACGATACTTCTCCTGGATGTGAATATAAATACGTTACTTCTCCTATATGTGAATATAAATACGTTACTTCTCCTATATGTGAATATAAATACATTACTTCTCCTATATGTGAATATAAATACGTTACTTCTCCTGTATGTGAATATAAATACGTTACTTCTCCTATAAGTGAATATAAATACGTTACTTCTCCTATATGTGAATATAAATACGTTACTTCTCCTATATGTGAATATAAATACATTACTTTTTCTGGATGTGAATATAAATACAATACTTCTCCTATATGTGAATATAAATACGTTACTTCTCCTATATGTGAATATAAATACATTACTTTTTCTGGATGTGAATATAAATACAATACTTCTCCTATATGTGAATATAAATACGTTACTTCTCCTATATGTGAATATAAATACGTTACTTTTCCTATATGTGAATATAAATACGTTACTTCTCCTGGATGTGAATATAAATACGTTACTTCTCCTATATGTGACTATAAATACGTTACTTCTCCTATATGTGAATATAAATACGCTACTTCTCCTATATGTGAATATAAATATGTTACTTCTCCTATATGTGAATATAAATACGCTACTTCTCTTATATGTGAGTATAAATACGTTACTTCTCCTATATGTGAATATAAATACATTACTTCTCCTGGATGTGAATATAAATACGTTACTTCTCCTATATGTGAATATAAATACGTTATTCTCCTGGATGTGAATATAAATACGTTACTTCTCCTATATGTGAATATAAATACGTTACTTCTCCTATATGTGAATATAAATACGCTACTTCTCCTATATGTGAATATAAATATGTTACTTCTCCTGGATGTGAATATAAATACGTTACTTCTCCTATATGGGAATATAAATACGTTACTTCTCCTGGATGTGAATATAAATACGTTACTTCTCCTATATGTGAATATAAATACGTTACTTCTCCTATATGGGAATATAAATACGTTACTTCTCCTGGATGTGAATATAAATACGTTACTTCTCCTATATGTGAATATAAATACGTTACTTCTCCTATATGGGAATATAAATATGTTACTTCTCCTATATGGGAATATAAATACGTTACTTCTCCTGGATGTGAATATAAATACGTTACTTCTCCTATATGTGAATATAAATACGTTACTTCTCCTATATGTGAATATAAATATGTTACTTCTCCTGGATGTGAATATAAATACGTTACTTCTCCTATATGTGAATATAAATACGTTACTTCTCCTATATGGGAATATAAATACGTTACTTCTCCTGGATGTGAATATAAATACGTTACTTCTCCTATATGTGAATATAAATACGTTACTTCTCCTATATGGGAATATAAATACGTTACTTCTCCTATATAGGAATATAAATACGTTACTTCTCCTGGATGTGAATATAAATACGTTACTTCTCCTATATGTGAATATAAATACGTTACTTCTCCTATATGGGAATATAAATACGTTACTTCTCCTATATGGGAATATAAATACGTTACTTCTCCTGGATGTGAATATAAATACGTTACTTCTCCTATATGTGAATATAAATACGTTACTTCTCCTGGATGTGAATATAAATACGTTACTTCTCCTATATGTGAATATAAACACGTTACTTCTCCTGGATGTGAATATAAATACGTTACTCCTCCTGTATGTGAGTATAAATACGTTACTTCTCCTATATGTGAATATAAATATGTTACTTCTCCTGGATGTGAATATAAATACGTTACTTCTCCTATATGTGAATATAAATAAGTTACTTCTCCTATATGTGAATATAAATACGTTACTTCTCCTATATGTGAATATAAATACGTTACTTCTCCTGGATGTGAGTATAAATACGTTACTTCTCCTGGATGTGAATATAAATACGTTACTTCTCCTATATGTGAATATAAATACGTTACTTCTCCTATATGTGAATATAAATACGTTACTTCTCCTATATGTGAATATAAATACGTTACTTCTCCTATATGTGAATATAAATACGTTACTTCTCCTATATGTGAATATAAATACATTACTTCTCCTGGATGTGAATATAAATACGTTACTTCTCCTGGATGTGAATATAAATACGTTACTTCTCCTATATGTGAATATAAATACGTTACTCCTCCTATATGTGACTATAAATACGTTACTTTCCTATATGTGAATATAAATACGTTACTTCTCCTATATGTGAATATAAATACGTTACTACTCCTATATGTGAATATAAATACGTTACTTCTCCTATATGTGAATATAAATACGTTACTTCTCCTGGATGTGAATATAAATACGTTACTTCTCCTATATGTGAATATAAATACGTTACTTCTCCTATATGTGAATATAAATACGTTACTTCTCCTATATGTGAATATAAATACGTTACTTCTCCTGTATGTGAATATAAATACGTTACTTCTCCTATATGTGAATATAAATACGTTACTTCTCCTATATGTGAATATAAATACGTTACTTCTCCTATATGTGAATATAAATACATTACTTCTCCTGGATGTGAATATAAATACGTTACTTCTCCTGGATGTGAATATAAATACGTTACTTCTCCTATATGTGAATATAAATACGTTACTCCTCCTATATGTGACTATAAATACGTTACTTTCCTATATGTGAATATAAATACGTTACTTCTCCTATATGTGAATATAAATACGTTACTTCTCCTATATGTGAATATAAATACGATACTTCTCCTGGATGTGAATATAAATACGTTACTTCTCCTATATGTGAATATAAATACGTTACTTCTCCTATATGTGAATATAAATACATTACTTCTCCTATATGTGAATATAAATACGTTACTTCTCCTGTATGTGAATATAAATACGTTACTTCTCCTATAAGTGAATATAAATACGTTACTTCTCCTATATGTGAATATAAATACGTTACTTCTCCTATATGTGAATATAAATACATTACTTTTTCTGGATGTGAATATAAATACAATACTTCTCCTATATGTGAATATAAATACGTTACTTCTCCTATATGTGAATATAAATACATTACTTTTTCTGGATGTGAATATAAATACAATACTTCTCCTATATGTGAATATAAATACGTTACTTCTCCTATATGTGAATATAAATACGTTACTTTTCCTATATGTGAATATAAATACGTTACTTCTCCTGGATGTGAATATAAATACGTTACTTCTCCTATATGTGACTATAAATACGTTACTTCTCCTATATGTGAATATAAATACGCTACTTCTCCTATATGTGAATATAAATATGTTACTTCTCCTATATGTGAATATAAATACGCTACTTCTCTTATATGTGAGTATAAATACGTTACTTCTCCTATATGTGAATATAAATACATTACTTCTCCTGGATGTGAATATAAATACGTTACTTCTCCTATATGTGAATATAAATACGTTATTCTCCTGGATGTGAATATAAATACGTTACTTCTCCTATATGTGAATATAAATACGTTACTTCTCCTATATGTGAATATAAATACGCTACTTCTCCTATATGTGAATATAAATATGTTACTTCTCCTGGATGTGAATATAAATACGTTACTTCTCCTATATGGGAATATAAATACGTTACTTCTCCTGGATGTGAATATAAATACGTTACTTCTCCTATATGTGAATATAAATACGTTACTTCTCCTATATGGGAATATAAATACGTTACTTCTCCTGGATGTGAATATAAATACGTTACTTCTCCTATATGTGAATATAAATACGTTACTTCTCCTATATGGGAATATAAATATGTTACTTCTCCTATATGGGAATATAAATACGTTACTTCTCCTGGATGTGAATATAAATACGTTACTTCTCCTATATGTGAATATAAATACGTTACTTCTCCTATATGTGAATATAAATATGTTACTTCTCCTGGATGTGAATATAAATACGTTACTTCTCCTATATGTGAATATAAATACGTTACTTCTCCTATATGGGAATATAAATACGTTACTTCTCCTGGATGTGAATATAAATACGTTACTTCTCCTATATGTGAATATAAATACGTTACTTCTCCTATATGGGAATATAAATACGTTACTTCTCCTATATAGGAATATAAATACGTTACTTCTCCTGGATGTGAATATAAATACGTTACTTCTCCTATATGTGAATATAAATACGTTACTTCTCCTATATGGGAATATAAATACGTTACTTCTCCTATATGGGAATATAAATACGTTACTTCTCCTGGATGTGAATATAAATACGTTACTTCTCCTATATGTGAATATAAATACGTTACTTCTCCTGGATGTGAATATAAATACGTTACTTCTCCTATATGTGAATATAAACACGTTACTTCTCCTGGATGTGAATATAAATACGTTACTCCTCCTGTATGTGAGTATAAATACGTTACTTCTCCTATATGTGAATATAAATATGTTACTTCTCCTGGATGTGAATATAAATACGTTACTTCTCCTATATGTGAATATAAATAAGTTACTTCTCCTATATGTGAATATAAATACGTTACTTCTCCTATATGTGAATATAAATACGTTACTTCTCCTGGATGTGAGTATAAATACGTTACTTCTCCTGGATGTGAATATAAATACGTTACTTCTCCTATATGTGAATATAAATACGTTACTTCTCCTATATGTGAATATAAATACGTTACTTCTCCTATATGTGAATATAAATACGTTACTTCTCCTATATGTGAATATAAATACGTTACTTCTCCTATATGTGAATATAAATACATTACTTCTCCTGGATGTGAATATAAATACGTTACTTCTCCTGGATGTGAATATAAATACGTTACTTCTCCTATATGTGAATATAAATACGTTACTCCTCCTATATGTGACTATAAATACGTTACTTTCCTATATGTGAATATAAATACGTTACTTCTCCTATATGTGAATATAAATACGTTACTACTCCTATATGTGAATATAAATACGTTACTTCTCCTATATGTGAATATAAATACGTTACTTCTCCTGGATGTGAATATAAATACGTTACTTCTCCTATATGTGAATATAAATACGTTACTTCTCCTATATGTGAATATAAATACGTTACTTCTCCTATATGTGAATATAAATACGTTACTTCTCCTGTATGTGAATATAAATACGTTACTTCTCCTATAAGTGAATATAAATACGTTACTTCTCCTATATGTGAATATAAATACGTTACTTCTCCTATATGTGAATATAAATACGTTACTCCTCCTATATGTGAATATAAATACGTTACTTCTCCTATATGTGAATATAAATATGTTAATTCTCCTATATGTGAATATAAATACGTTACTTCTCCTGGATGTGAATATAAATACGTTACTTCTCCTATATGTGAATATAAATACGTTACTACTCCTATATGTGAATATAAATACGTTACTTCTCCTATATGTGAATATAAATACGCTACTTCTCCTATATGGGAATATAAATACGTTACTTCTCCTATATGTGAATATAAATACAATACTTCTCCTATATGTGAATATAAATACGTTACTTCTCCTATATGTGAATATAAATACGTTACTTTTCCTATATGTGAATATAAATACGTTACTTCTCCTGGATGTGAATATAAATACGTTACTTCTCCTATATGTGACTATAAATACGTTACTTCTCCTATATGTGAATATAAATACGCTACTTCTCCTATATGTGAATATAAATATGTTGCTTCTCCTATATGTGAATATAAATACGCTACTTCTCTTATATGTGAGTATAAATACGTTACTTCTCCTATATGTGAATATAAATACATTACTTCTCCTGGATGTGAATATAAATACGTTACTTCTCCTATATGTGAATATAAATACGTTATTCTCCTGGATGTGAATATAAATACGTTACTTCTCCTATATGTGAATATAAATACGTTACTTCTCCTATATGTGAGTATAAATACGTTACTTCTCCTATATGTGAATATAAATACGCTACTTCTCCTGGATGTGAATATAAATACGTTACTTCTCCTGGATGTGAATATAAATACGTTACTTCTCCTGGATGTGAATATAAAAACGTTACTTCTCATATATGTGAATATAAATACGTTACTTCTCCTATATGTGAATATAAATACGTTACTTCTCCTATATGTGAATATAAATACGTTACTTCTCCTATATGTGAATATAAATATGTTACTTCTCCTATATGAGAATATAAATACGTTACTTCTCCTATATGTGAATATAAATACGTTACTTCTCCTATATGTGAATATAAATACGTTACTTCTCCTATATGTGAATATAAATACGTTACTTCTCCTATATGTGAATATAAATACGATACTTCTCCTATATGTGAATATAAATACGTTACTTCTCCTGGATGTGAATATAAATACGCTACTTCTCCTATATGGGAATATAAATACGTTACTTCTCCTATATGTGAATATAAATACATTACTTTTTCTGGATGTGAATATAAATACAATACTTCTCCTATATGTGAATATAAATACGTTACTTCTCCTATATGTGAATATAAATACGTTACTTTTCCTATATGTGAATATAAATACGTTACTTCTCCTGGATGTGAATATAAATACGTTACTTCTCCTATATGTGACTATAAATACGTTACTTCTCCTATATGTGAATATAAATACGCTACTTCTCCTATATGTGAATATAAATATGTTACTTCTCCTATATGTGAATATAAATACGCTACTTCTCTTATATGTGAGTATAAATACGTTACTTCTCCTATATGTGAATATAAATACATTACTTCTCCTGGATGTGAATATAAATACGTTACTTCTCCTATATGTGAATATAAATACGTTATTCTCCTGGATGTGAATATAAATACGTTACTTCTCCTATATGTGAATATAAATACGTTACTTCTCCTATATGTGAGTATAAATACGTTACTTCTCCTATATGTGAATATAAATACGCTACTTCTCCTGGATGTGAATATAAATACGTTACTTCTCCTGGATGTGAATATAAAAACGTTACTTCTCATATATGTGAATATAAATACGTTACTTCTCCTATATGTGAATATAAATACGTTACTTCTCCTATATGTGAATTAAAATACGCTACTTCCCCTGGATGTGAATATAAATACGTTACTTCTCCTGGATGTGAATATAAATACGTTACTTCTCCTGGATGTGAATATAAAAACGTTACTTCTCATATATGTGAATATAAATACGTTACTTCTCCTATATGTGAATATAAATACGTTACTTCTCCTATATGTGAATATAAATACGATACTTCTCCTATATGTGAATATAAATACGTTACTTCTCCTGGATGTGAATATAAATACGTTACTTCTCCTATATGTGAATATAAATACGTTACTTCTCCTATATGTGAATATAAATACGTTACTTCTCCTATATGTGAATATAAATACGTTACTTCTCCTATATGTGAATATAAATACGATACTTCTCCTATATGTGAATATAAATACGTTACTTCTCCTGGATGTGAATATAAATACGTTACTTCTCCTATATGTGAATATAAATACGTTACTTCTCCTGGATGTGAATATAAATACGTTACTTCTCCTATATGTGAATATAAATACGTTACTTCTCCTGGATGTGACTATAAATACGTTACTTCTCCTATATGTGAATATAAATACGCTACTTCTCCTATATGTGAATATAAATACGCTACTTCTCTTATATGTGAGTATAAATACGTTACTTCTCCTATATGTGAATATAAATACGTTACTTCTCCTGGATGTGACTATAAATACGTTACTTCTCCTATATGTGAATATAAATACGCTACTTCTCCTATATGTGAATATAAATACGTTACTTCTCCTGGATGTGAATATAAATACGTTACTTCTCCTATATGTGAGTATAAATACGTTACTTCTCCTATATGTGAATATAAATATGCTACTTCTCCTGGATGTGAATATAAATACGTTACTTCTCCTGGATGTGAATATAAATACGTTACTTCTCCTGGATGTGAATATAAAAACGTTACTTCTCATATATGTGAATATAAATACGTTACTTCTCCTATATGTGAATATAAATACGTTACTTCTCCTATATGTGAATATAAATACGTTACTTCTCCTATATGTGAATATAAATACGTTACTTCTCCTATATGTGAATATAAATACGTTACTTCTCCTATATGTGAATATAAATACGTTACTTCTCCTATATGTGAATATAAATACGTTACTTCTCCTATATGTGAATATAAATACGTTACTTCTCCTATATGTGAATATAAATACGTTACTTCTCCTATATGTGAATATAAATACGATACTTCTCCTATATGTGAATATAAATACGTTACTTCTCCTGGATGTGAATATAAATACGTTACTTCTCCTATATGTGAGTATAAATACGTTACTTCTCCTATATGTGAATATAAATACGTTACTTTTCCTATATGTGAATATAAATACGTTACTTCTCCTGGATGTGAATACAAATACGTTACTTCTCCTATATGTGAATATAAATACGTTACTTCTCCTGGATGTGAATATAAATAGGTTACTTCTCCTATATGTGAGTATAAATACGTTACTTCTCCTATATGTGAATATAAATACGATACTTCTCCTATATGTGAATATAAATACGTTACTTCTCCTGGATGTGAATATAAATACGTTATTTCTCCTATATGTGAATACAAATACGTTACTTCTCCTATATGTGAGTATAAATACGTTACTTCTCCTATATGTGAATATAAATACGTTACTTCTCCTATATGTGAATATAAATACGTTACTTCTCCTGGATGTGAGTATAAATACGTTACTTCTCCTATATGTGACTATAAATACGTTACTTCTCCTATATGTGAATATAAATACGTTACTTCTCCTATATGTGAATATAAATACGTTACTTCTCCTATATGTGAATATAAATACGATACTTCTCCTATATGTGAATATAAATACGTTACTTCTCCTATATGTGAATATAAATACGTTACTTCTCCTATATGTGAATATAAATACGATACTTCTCCTATATGTGAATATAAATACGCTACTTCTCCTATATGTGAATATAAATACGCTACTTCTCTTATATGTGAGTATAAATACGTTACTTCTCCTATATGTGAATATAAATACGTTACTTCTCCTGGATGTGACTATAAATACGTTACTTCTCCTATATGTGAATATAAATACGCTACTTCTCCTATATGTGAATATAAATACGTTACTTCTCCTGGATGTGAATATAAATACGTTACTTCTCCTATATGTGAGTATAAATACGTTACTTCTCCTATATGTGAATATAAATACGCTACTTCTCCTGGATGTGAATATAAATACGTTACTTCTCCTGGATGTGAATATAAATACGTTACTTCTCCTGGATGTGAATATAAAAACGTTACTTCTCATATATGTGAATATAAATACGTTACTTCTCCTATATGTGAATATAAATACGTTACTTCTCCTATATGTGAATATAAATACGTTACTTCTCCTATATGTGAATATAAATACGTTACTTCTCCTATATGTGAATATAAATACGTTACTTCTCCTATATGTGAATATAAATACGTTACTTCTCCTATATGTGAATATAAATACGTTACTTCTCCTATATGTGAATATAAATACGTTACTTCTCCTATATGTGAATATAAATACGTTACTTCTCCTATATGTGAATATAAATACGATACTTCTCCTATATGTGAATATAAATACGTTACTTCTCCTGGATGTGAATATAAATACGTTACTTCTCCTATATGTGAGTATAAATACGTTACTTCTCCTATATGTGAATATAAATACGTTACTTTTCCTATATGTGAATATAAATACGTTACTTCTCCTGGATGTGAATACAAATACGTTACTTCTCCTATATGTGAATATAAATACGTTACTTCTCCTGGATGTGAATATAAATAGGTTACTTCTCCTATATGTGAGTATAAATACGTTACTTCTCCTATATGTGAATATAAATACGATACTTCTCCTATATGTGAATATAAATACGTTACTTCTCCTGGATGTGAATATAAATACGTTATTTCTCCTATATGTGAATACAAATACGTTACTTCTCCTATATGTGAGTATAAATACGTTACTTCTCCTATATGTGAATATAAATACGTTACTTCTCCTATATGTGAATATAAATACGTTACTTCTCCTGGATGTGAGTATAAATACGTTACTTCTCCTATATGTGACTATAAATACGTTACTTCTCCTATATGTGAATATAAATACGTTACTTCTCCTATATGTGAATATAAATACGTTACTTCTCCTATATGTGAATATAAATACGATACTTCTCCTATATGTGAATATAAATACGTTACTTCTCCTATATGTGAATATAAATACGATACTTCTCCTATATGTGAATATAAATACGTTACTTCTCCTGGATGTGAATATAAATACGTTACTTCTCCTATATGTGAATATAAATACGTTACTTCTCCTATATGTGAATATAAATATGTTACTTCTCCTGGATGTGAATATAAATATGTTACTTCTCCTGGATGTGAATATAAATACGTTACTTCTCCTATATGTGAATATAAATACGTTACTTCTCCTATATGTGAATATAAATACGTTACTTCTCCTATATGTGAATATAAATTACATAGTATTACATAGTATTACATAGTTAGTACGGCTGAAAAAAGACACATGTCCATCAAGTTCAACCAAGGGAAGGGAAAAGGGAAGGAAAAATTTCTACACATAGGAGCTAATATTTTTTTGTTCTAGGAAATTATCTAACCCTTTTTTAAAGCCATCTACTGTCCCTGCTGTGACCAGCTCCTGCGGTAGGCTATTCCATAAATTCACAGTTCTCACTGTAAAGAAGCCTTGTCGCCTCTGCATGTTACTTCTCCTGGATGTGAGTATAAATACGTTACTTCTCCTATATGTGAATATAAATACGTTACATCTCCTATATGTGAATATAAATACGTTACTTCTCCTATATGTGAATATAAATACGTTACTTCTCCTGGATGTGAATATAAATACGTAACTTCTCCTATATGTGAATATAAATACGTTACTTCTCCTATATGTGAATATAAATACGTTACTACTCCTATATGTGAATATAAATACGTTACTTCTCCTATATGTGAATATAAATACGTTACTTCTCCTATATGTGAATATAAATACGTTACTACTCCTATATGTGAATATAAATACGCTACTTCTCCTATATGTGAATATAAATACGTTACTTCTCCTATATGTGAATATAAACATGCTACTTCTCCTGGATGTGAATATAAATACGTTACTTCTCCTATATGTGAATATAAATACGTTACTTCTCCTATATGTGAATATAAATTCCTTTACTTCTCCTATATGTGAATATAAATACGTTACTTCTCCTATATGTGAATATAAATACGTTACTTCTCCTATATGTGAATATAAATACGTTACTTCTCCTATATGTGAATAAAAATACGTTACTTCTCCTACATGTGAATATAAATACGTTACTTCTCCTATATGTGAATATAAATACGTTACTTCTCCTATATGTGAATATAAATATGTTACTTCTCCTGGATGTGAATATAAATACGTTACTTCTCCTATATGTGAATATAAATACGTTACTTCTCCTATATGTGAATATAAATACGTTACTTCTCCTGGATGTGAGTATAAATACGTTACTTCTCCTATATGTGACTATAAATACGTTACTTCTCCTGGATGTGAATATAAATACGTTACTACTCCTATATGTGAATATAAATACGCTACTTCTCCTATATGTGAATATAAATACGTTACTTCTCCTATATGTGAATATAAACATGCTACTTCTCCTGGATGTGAATATAAATACGTTACTTCTCCTATATGTGAATATAAATACGTTACTTCTCCTATATGTGAATATAAATTCCTTTACTTCTCCTATATGTGAATATAAATACGTTACTACTCCTATATGTGAATATAAATACGTTACTTCTCCTATATGTGAATATAAATACGTTACTTCTCCTATATGTGAATAAAAATACGTTACTTCTCCTACATGTGAATATAAATACGTTACTTCTCCTATATGTGAATATAAATACGTTACTTCTCCTATATGTGAATATAAATATGTTACTTCTCCTGGATGTGAATATAAATACGTTACTTCTCCTATATGTGAATATAAATACGTTACTTCTCCTATATGTGAATATAAATACGTTACTTCTCCTGGATGTGAGTATAAATACGTTACTTCTCCTATATGTGACTATAAATACGTTACTTCTCCTGGATGTGAATATAAATACGTTACTTCTCCTATATGTGAATATAAATACGTTACTTCTCCTATATGTGAATATAAATACGTTACTTCTCCTATATGTGAATATAAATACGTTACTTCTCCTGGATGTGAATATAAATACGTTACTTCTCCTATATGTGAATATAAATACGTTACTTCTCCTATATGTGAATATAAATATGTTACTTCTCCTATATGTGAATATAAATACGTTACTTCTCCTGGATGTGAGTATAAATACGTTACTTCTCCTATATGTGACTATAAATACGTTACTTCTCCTGGATGTGAATATAAATACGTTACTTCTCCTATATGTGAATATAAATACGTTACTTCTCCTATATGTGAATATAAATACGTTACTACTCCTATATGTGAATATAAATACGCTACTTCTCCTATATGTGAATATAAATTCCTTTACTTCTCCTATATGTGAATATAAATACGTTACTTCTCCTACATGTGAATATAAATACGTTACTCCTCCTGTATGTGAATATAAATACGTTACTTCTCCTATATGTGAATATAAATACGTTACTTCTCCTGTATGTGAATATAAATAAGTTACTTCTCCTACATGTGAATATAAATACGTTACTCCTCCTGTATGTGAATATAAATACGTTACTCCTCCTGTATGTGAATATAAATACGTTACTTCTCATATATGTGAATATAAATACGTTACTTCTCCTATATGTGAATATAAATACGTTACTTCTCCTGTATGTGAATATAAATACGTTACTTCTCCTACATGTGAATATAAATACGTTACTTCTCCTATATGTGAATATAAACACGTTACTTCTCCTATATGTGAATATAAATACGTTACTTCTCCTGGATGTGAATATAAATACGTTACTTCTCCTGGATGTGAATATAAATACGTTACTTCTCCTATATGTGAATATAAATACGTTACTTCTCCTATATGGGAATATAAATACGTTACTTCTCCTGGATGTGAATATAAATACGTTACTTCTCCTATATGTGAATATAAATACGTTACTTCTGCTATATGGGAATATAAATACGTTACTTCTCCTATATGGGAATATAAATACGTTACTTCTCCTGGATGTGAATATAAATACGTTACTTCTCCTATATGTGAATATAAATACGTTACTTCTCCTATATGTGAATATAAATATGTTACTTCTCCTATATGTGAATATAAATACGTTACTTCTCCTGGATGTGAGTATAAATACGTTACTTCTCCTATATGTGACTATAAATACGTTACTTCTCCTGGATGTGAATATAAATACGTTACTTCTCCTATATGTGAATATAAATACGTTACTTCTCCTATATGTGAATATAAATACGTTACTACTCCTATATGTGAATATAAATACGCTACTTCTCCTATATGTGAATATAAATTCCTTTACTTCTCCTATATGTGAATATAAATACGTTACTTCTCCTACATGTGAATATAAATACGTTACTCCTCCTGTATGTGAATATAAATACGTTACTTCTCCTATATGTGAATATAAATACGTTACTTCTCCTGTATGTGAATATAAATAAGTTACTTCTCCTACATGTGAATATAAATACGTTACTCCTCCTGTATGTGAATATAAATACGTTACTCCTCCTGTATGTGAATATAAATACGTTACTTCTCATATATGTGAATATAAATACGTTACTTCTCCTATATGTGAATATAAATACGTTACTTCTCCTGTATGTGAATATAAATACGTTACTTCTCCTACATGTGAATATAAATACGTTACTTCTCCTATATGTGAATATAAACACGTTACTTCTCCTATATGTGAATATAAATACGTTACTTCTCCTGGATGTGAATATAAATACGTTACTTCTCCTGGATGTGAATATAAATACGTTACTTCTCCTATATGTGAATATAAATACGTTACTTCTCCTATATGGGAATATAAATACGTTACTTCTCCTGGATGTGAATATAAATACGTTACTTCTCCTATATGTGAATATAAATACGTTACTTCTGCTATATGGGAATATAAATACGTTACTTCTCCTATATGGGAATATAAATACGTTACTTCTCCTGGATGTGAATATAAATACGTTACTTCTCCTATATGTGAATATAAATATGTTACTTCTCCTATATGTGAATATAAATACGTTACTTCTCCTGTATGTGAATATAAATACGTTACTTCTCCTACATGTGAATATAAATACGTTACTCCTCCTGTATGTGAATATAAATACGTTACTCCTCCTGTATGTGAATATAAATACGTTACTTCTCATATATGTGAATATAAATACGTTACTTCTCCTATATGTGAATATAAATACGTTACTTCTCCTGGATGTGAATATAAATACGTTACTTCTCCTATATGTGAATATAAATACGTTACTTCTCCTATATGTGAATATAAATACGTTACTTCTCCTATATGTGAATATAAATACGTTACTTCTCCTATATGTGAGTATAAATACGTTACTTCTCCTGGATGTGAATATAAATATGTTACTTCTCCTATATGGGAATATAAATACGTTACTTCTCCTATATGTGAATATAAATACGTTACTTCTCCTATATGTGAATATAAATACGTTACTTCTCCTGGATGTGAATATAAATACGTTACTTCTCCTATATGTGAATATAAATACGTTACTTCTCCTGGATGTGAATATAAATACGTTACTTCTCATATATGGGAATATAAATACGTTACTTCTCCTGGATGTGAATATAAATACGTTACTTCTCCTATATGTGAATATAAACACGTTACTTCTCCTATATGTGAATATAAATACGTTACTTCTCCTGGATGTGAATATAAATACGTTACTTCTCCTATATGTGAATATAAATACGTTACTTCTCCTATATGGGAATATAAATACGTTACTTCTCCTGGATGTGAATATAAATACGTTACTTCTCCTATATGTGAATATAAATACGTTACTTCTCCTATATGGGAATATAAATACGTTACTTCTCCTATATGGGAATATAAATACGTTACTTCTCCTGGATGTGAATATAAATACGTTACTTCTCCTATATGTGAATATAAATACGTTACTTCTCCTATATGTGAATATAAATATGTTACTTCTCCTGGATGTGAATATAAATACGTTACTTCTCCTATATGTGAATATAAATAAGTTACTTCTCCTATATGTGAATATAAATACGTTACTTCTCCTATATGTGAATATAAATATGTTACTTCTCCTGGATGTGAATATAAATACGTTACTTCTCCTATATGTGAATATAAATACGTTACTTCTCCTATATGTGAATATAAAAACGTTACTTCTCATATATGTGAATATAAATACGTTACTTCTCCTATATGTGAATATAAATACGTTACTTCTCCTATATGTGAATATAAATACGTTACTTCTCCTATATGTGAATATAAATACGTTACTTCTCCTATATGAGAATATAAATACGTTACTTCTCCTATATGTGAATATAAATACGTTACTTCTCCTATATGTGAATATAAATACGTTACTTCTCCTATATGTGAATATAAATACGTTACTTCTCCTATATGTGAATATAAATACGATACTTCTCCTATATGTGAATATAAATACGTTACTTCTCCTGGATGTGAATATAAATACGTTACTTCTCCTATATGTGAGTATAAATACGTTACTTCTCCTATATGTGAATATAAATACGTTACTTCTCCTATATGTGAATATAAATACGTTACTTCTCCTGGATGTGAATACAAATACGTTACTTCTCCTATATGTGAATATAAATACGTTACTTCTCCTATATGTGAATATAAATACGTTACTTCTCCTATATGTGAATATAAATACGTTACTTCTCCTGTATGTGAATATAAATAAGTTACTTCTCCTACATGTGAATATAAATACGTTACTCCTCCTGTATGTGAATATAAATACGTTACTCCTCCTGTATGTGAATATAAATACGTTACTTCTCATATATGTGAATATAAATACGTTACTTCTCCTATATGTGAATATAAATACGTTACTTCTCCTGTATGTGAATATAAATACGTTACTTCTCCTACATGTGAATATAAATACGTTACTTCTCCTATATGTGAATATAAACACGTTACTTCTCCTATATGTGAATATAAATACGTTACTTCTCCTGGATGTGAATATAAATACGTTACTTCTCCTGGATGTGAATATAAATACGTTACTTCTCCTATATGTGAATATAAATACGTTACTTCTCCTATATGGGAATATAAATACGTTACTTCTCCTGGATGTGAATATAAATACGTTACTTCTCCTATATGTGAATATAAATACGTTACTTCTGCTATATGGGAATATAAATACGTTACTTCTCCTATATGGGAATATAAATACGTTACTTCTCCTGGATGTGAATATAAATACGTTACTTCTCCTATATGTGAATATAAATATGTTACTTCTCCTATATGTGAATATAAATACGTTACTTCTCCTGTATGTGAATATAAATACGTTACTTCTCCTACATGTGAATATAAATACGTTACTCCTCCTGTATGTGAATATAAATACGTTACTCCTCCTGTATGTGAATATAAATACGTTACTTCTCATATATGTGAATATAAATACGTTACTTCTCCTATATGTGAATATAAATACGTTACTTCTCCTGGATGTGAATATAAATACGTTACTTCTCCTATATGTGAATATAAATACGTTACTTCTCCTATATGTGAATATAAATACGTTACTTCTCCTATATGTGAATATAAATACGTTACTTCTCCTATATGTGAGTATAAATACGTTACTTCTCCTGGATGTGAATATAAATATGTTACTTCTCCTATATGGGAATATAAATACGTTACTTCTCCTATATGTGAATATAAATACGTTACTTCTCCTATATGTGAATATAAATACGTTACTTCTCCTGGATGTGAATATAAATACGTTACTTCTCCTATATGTGAATATAAATACGTTACTTCTCCTGGATGTGAATATAAATACGTTACTTCTCATATATGGGAATATAAATACGTTACTTCTCCTGGATGTGAATATAAATACGTTACTTCTCCTATATGTGAATATAAACACGTTACTTCTCCTATATGTGAATATAAATACGTTACTTCTCCTGGATGTGAATATAAATACGTTACTTCTCCTATATGTGAATATAAATACGTTACTTCTCCTATATGGGAATATAAATACGTTACTTCTCCTGGATGTGAATATAAATACGTTACTTCTCCTATATGTGAATATAAATACGTTACTTCTCCTATATGGGAATATAAATACGTTACTTCTCCTATATGGGAATATAAATACGTTACTTCTCCTGGATGTGAATATAAATACGTTACTTCTCCTATATGTGAATATAAATACGTTACTTCTCCTATATGTGAATATAAATATGTTACTTCTCCTGGATGTGAATATAAATACGTTACTTCTCCTATATGTGAATATAAATAAGTTACTTCTCCTATATGTGAATATAAATACGTTACTTCTCCTATATGTGAATATAAATATGTTACTTCTCCTGGATGTGAATATAAATACGTTACTTCTCCTATATGTGAATATAAATACGTTACTTCTCCTATATGTGAATATAAAAACGTTACTTCTCATATATGTGAATATAAATACGTTACTTCTCCTATATGTGAATATAAATACGTTACTTCTCCTATATGTGAATATAAATACGTTACTTCTCCTATATGTGAATATAAATACGTTACTTCTCCTATATGAGAATATAAATACGTTACTTCTCCTATATGTGAATATAAATACGTTACTTCTCCTATATGTGAATATAAATACGTTACTTCTCCTATATGTGAATATAAATACGTTACTTCTCCTATATGTGAATATAAATACGATACTTCTCCTATATGTGAATATAAATACGTTACTTCTCCTGGATGTGAATATAAATACGTTACTTCTCCTATATGTGAGTATAAATACGTTACTTCTCCTATATGTGAATATAAATACGTTACTTCTCCTATATGTGAATATAAATACGTTACTTCTCCTGGATGTGAATACAAATACGTTACTTCTCCTATATGTGAATATAAATACGTTACTTCTCCTATATGTGAATATAAATACGTTACTTCTCCTATATGTGAATATAAATACGTTACTTCTCCTGTATGTGAATATAAATAAGTTACTTCTCCTACATGTGAATATAAATACGTTACTCCTCCTGTATGTGAATATAAATACGTTACTCCTCCTGTATGTGAATATAAATACGTTACTTCTCATATATGTGAATATAAATACGTTACTTCTCCTATATGTGAATATAAATACGTTACTTCTCCTGTATGTGAATATAAATACGTTACTTCTCCTACATGTGAATATAAATACGTTACTTCTCCTATATGTGAATATAAACACGTTACTTCTCCTATATGTGAATATAAATACGTTACTTCTCCTGGATGTGAATATAAATACGTTACTTCTCCTGGATGTGAATATAAATACGTTACTTCTCCTATATGTGAATATAAATACGTTACTTCTCCTATATGGGAATATAAATACGTTACTTCTCCTGGATGTGAATATAAATACGTTACTTCTCCTATATGTGAATATAAATACGTTACTTCTGCTATATGGGAATATAAATACGTTACTTCTCCTATATGGGAATATAAATACGTTACTTCTCCTGGATGTGAATATAAATACGTTACTTCTCCTATATGTGAATATAAATATGTTACTTCTCCTATATGTGAATATAAATACGTTACTTCTCCTGTATGTGAATATAAATACGTTACTTCTCCTACATGTGTATATAAATACGTTACTCCTCCTGTATGTGAATATAAATACGTTACTCCTCCTGTATGTGAATATAAATACGTTACTTCTCATATATGTGAATATAAATACGTTACTTCTCCTATATGTGAATATAAATACGTTACTTCTCCTGGATGTGAATATAAATACGTTACTTCTCCTATATGTGAATATAAATACGTTACTTCTCCTATATGTGAATATAAATACGTTACTTCTCCTATATGTGAATATAAATACGTTACTTCTCCTATATGTGAGTATAAATACGTTACTTCTCCTGGATGTGAATATAAATATGTTACTTCTCCTATATGGGAATATAAATACGTTACTTCTCCTATATGTGAATATAAATACGTTACTTCTCCTATATGTGAATATAAATACGTTACTTCTCCTGGATGTGAATATAAATACGTTACTTCTCCTATATGTGAATATAAATACGTTACTTCTCCTGGATGTGAATATAAATACGTTACTTCTCATATATGGGAATATAAATACGTTACTTCTCCTGGATGTGAATATAAATACGTTACTTCTCCTATATGTGAATATAAATACGTTACTTCTCCTGGATGTGAATATAAATACGTTACTTCTCCTATATGTGAATATAAATACGTTACTTCTCCTATATGTGAATATAAATACGTTACTTCTCCTATATGGGAATATAAATACGTTACTTCTCCTGGATGTGAATATAAATACGTTACTTCTCCTATATGTGAATATAAATACGTTACTTCTCCTATATGGGAATATAAATACGTTACTTCTCCTATATGGGAATATAAATACGTTACTTCTCCTGGATGTGAATATAAATACGTTACTTCTCCTATATGTGAATATAAATACGTTACTTCTCCTATATGTGAATATAAATATGTTACTTCTCCTGGATGTGAATATAAATACGTTACTTCTCCTATATGTGAATATAAATAAGTTACTTCTCCTATATGTGAATATAAATACGTTACTTCTCCTATATGTGAATATAAATATGTTACTTCTCCTGGATGTGAATATAAATACGTTACTTCTCCTATATGTGAATATAAATACGTTACTTCTCCTATATGTGAATATAAAAACGTTACTTCTCATATATGTGAATATAAATACGTTACTTCTCCTATATGTGAATATAAATACGTTACTTCTCCTATATGTGAATATAAATACGTTACTTCTCCTATATGTGAATATAAATACGTTACTTCTCCTATATGAGAATATAAATACGTTACTTCTCCTATATGTGAATATAAATACGTTACTTCTCCTATATGTGAATATAAATACGTTACTTCTCCTATATGTGAATATAAATACGTTACTTCTCCTATATGTGAATATAAATACGATACTTCTCCTATATGTGAATATAAATACGTTACTTCTCCTGGATGTGAATATAAATACGTTACTTCTCCTATATGTGAGTATAAATACGTTACTTCTCCTATATGTGAATATAAATACGTTACTTCTCCTATATGTGAATATAAATACGTTACTTCTCCTGGATGTGAATACAAATACGTTACTTCTCCTATATGTGAATATAAATACGTTACTTCTCCTATATGTGAATATAAATACGTTACTTCTCCTATATGTGAATATAAATACGTTACTTCTCCTGTATGTGAATATAAATACGTTACTTCTCCTATAAGTGAATATAAATACGTTACTTCTCCTATATGTGAATATAAATACGTTACTTCTCCTATATGTGAATATAAATACGTTACTCCTCCTATATGTGAATATAAATACGTTACTTCTCCTATATGTGAATATAAATATGTTACTTCTCCTATATGTGAATATAAATACGTTACTTCTCCTGGATGTGAATATAAATACGTTACTTCTCCTATATGTGAATATAAATACGTTACTACTCCTATATGTGAATATAAATACGTTACTTCTCCTATATGTGAATATAAATACGTTACTCCTCCTATATGTGAATATAAATACGTTACTTCTCCTATATGTGAATATAAATATGTTACTTCTCCTATATGTGAATATAAATACGTTACTTCTCCTGGATGTGAATATAAATACGTTACTTCTCCTATATGTGAATATAAATACGTTACTACTCCTATATGTGAATATAAATACGTTACTTCTCCTATATGTGAATATAAATACGCTACTTCTCCTATATGGGAATATAAATACGTTACTTCTCCTATATGTGAATATAAATACATTACTTTTTCTGGATGTGAATATAAATACAATACTTCTCCTATATGTGAATATAAATACGTTACTTCTCCTATATGTGAATATAAATACGTTACTTTTCCTATATGTGAATATAAATACGTTACTTCTCCTGGATGTGAATATAAATACGTTACTTCTCCTATATGTGAATATAAATACGTTACTTCTCCTATATGTGAATATAAATACGTTACTTCTCCTATATGTGAATATAAATACGATACTTCTCCTATATGTGAATATAAATACGTTACTTCTCCTGGATGTGAATATAAATACGTTACTTCTCCTATATGTGAATATAAATACGTTACTTCTCCTGGATGTGAATATAAATACGTTACTTCTCCTATATGTGAATATAAATACGTTACTTCTCCTGGATGTGAATATAAATACGTTACTTCTCCTGGATGTGAATATAAATACGTTACTTCTCCTATATGTGAATATAAATACGTTACTTCTCCTGGATGTGACTATAAATACGTTACTTCTCCTATATGTGAATATAAATACGTTACTTCTCCTGGATGTGACTATAAATACGTTACTTCTCCTATATGTGAATATAAATACGCTACTTCTCCTATATGTGAATATAAATATGTTACTTCTCCTATATGTGAATATAAATACGCTACTTCTCTTATATGTGAGTATAAATACGTTACTTCTCCTATATGTGAATATAAATACGTTACTTCTCCTGGATGTGAATATAAATACGTTACTTCTCCTATATGTGAATATAAATACGTTATTCTCCTGGATGTGAATATAAATACGTTACTTCTCCTATATGTGAATATAAATACGTTACTTCTCCTATATGTGAATATAAATACGCTACTTCTCCTATATGTGAATATAAATACGTTACTTCTCCTGGATGTGAATATAAATACGTTACTTCTCCTATATGTGAGTATAAATACGTTACTTCTCCTATATGTGAATATAAATACATTACTTTTTCTGGATGTGAATATAAATACAATACTTCTCCTATATGTGAATATAAATACGTTACTTCTCCTATATGTGAATATAAATACGTTACTTTTCCTATATGTGAATATAAATACGTTACTTCTCCTGGATGTGAATATAAATACGTTACTTCTCCTATATGTGACTATAAATACGTTACTTCTCCTATATGTGAATATAAATACGCTACTTCTCCTATATGTGAATATAAATATGTTACTTCTCCTATATGTGAATATAAATACGCTACTTCTCTTATATGTGAGTATAAATACGTTACTTCTCCTATATGTGAATATAAATACATTACTTCTCCTGGATGTGAATATAAATACGTTACTTCTCCTATATGTGAATATAAATACGTTATTCTCCTGGATGTGAATATAAATACGTTACTTCTCCTATATGTGAATATAAATACGTTACTTCTCCTATATGTGAATATAAATACGCTACTTCTCCTATATGTGAATATAAATACGTTACTTCTCCTGGATGTGAATATAAATACGTTACTTCTCCTATATGTGAGTATAAATACGTTACTTCTCCTATATGTGAATATAAATACGCTACTTCTCCTGGATGTGAATATAAATACGTTACTTCTCCTGGATGTGAATATAAATACGTTACTTCTCCTGGATGTGAATATAAATACGTTACTTCTCCTGGATGTGAATATAAATACGTTACTTCTCCTATATGTGAATATAAATACGTTACTTCTCCTATATGTGAATATAAATACGTTACTTCTCCTATATGTGAATATAAATATGTTACTTCTCCTATATGAGAATATAAATACGTTACTTCTCCTATATGTGAATATAAATACGTTACTTCTCCTATATGTGAATATAAATACGTTACTTCTCCTATATGTGAATATAAATACGTTACTTCTCCTATATGTGAATATAAATACGATACTTCTCCTATATGTGAATATAAATACGTTACTTCTCCTGGATGTGAATATAAATACGTTACTTCTCCTATATGTGAGTATAAATACGTTACTTCTCCTATATGTGAATATAAATACGTTACTTCTCCTATATGTGAATATAAATACGTTACTTCTCCTGGATGTGAATACAAATACGTTACTTCTCCTATATGTGAATATAAATACGTTACTTCTCCTATATGTGAATATAAATACGTTACTTCTCCTATATGTGAATATAAATACGTTACTTCTCCTGTATGTGAATATAAATACGTTACTTCTCCTATAAGTGAATATAAATACGATACTTCTCCTATATGTGAATATAAATACGTTACTTCTCCTATATGTGAATATAAATACGTTACTCCTCCTATATGTGAATATAAATATGTTACTTCTCCTATATGTGAATATAAATACGTTACTTCTCCTGGATGTGAATATAAATACGTTACTTCTCCTATATGTGAATATAAATACGTTACTACTCCTATATGTGAATATAAATATGTTACTTCTCCTATATGTGAATATAAATACGCTACTTCTCCTATATGGGAATATAAATACGTTACTTCTCCTATATGTGAATATAAATACATTACTTTTTCTGGATGTGAATATAAATACAATACTTCTCCTATATGTGAATATAAATACGTTACTTCTCCTATATGTGAATATAAATACGTTACTTTTCCTATATGTGAATATAAATACGTTACTTCTCCTGGATGTGACTATAAATACGTTACTTCTCCTATATGTGAATATAAATACGCTACTTCTCCTATATGTGAATATAAATACGCTACTTCTCTTATATGTGAGTATAAATACGTTACTTCTCCTATATGTGAATATAAATACGTTACTTCTCCTGGATGTGACTATAAATACGTTACTTCTCCTATATGTGAATATAAATACGCTACTTCTCCTATATGTGAATATAAATACGCTACTTCTCTTATATGTGAGTATAAATACGTTACTTCTCCTATATGTGAATATAAATACATTACTTCTCCTGGATGTGAATATAAATACGTTACTTCTCCTATATGTGAATATAAATACGTTATTCTCCTGGATGTGAATATAAATACGTTACTTCTCCTATATGTGAATATAAATATGTTACTTCTCCTATATGTGAATATAAATATGCTACTTCTCCTATATGTGAATATAAATACGTTACTTCTCCTGGATGTGAATATAAATACGTTACTTCTCCTATATGTGAGTATAAATACGTTACTTCTCCTATATGTGAATATAAATACGCTACTTCTCCTGGATGTGAATATAAATACGTTACTTCTCCTGGATGTGAATATAAATACGTTACTTCTCCTGGATGTGAATATAAAAACGTTACTTCTCATATATGTGAATATAAATACGTTACTTCTCCTATATGTGAATATAAATACGTTACTTCTCCTATATGTGAATATAAATACGTTACTTCTCCTATATGTGAATATAAATACGTTACTTCTCCTATATGTGAATATAAATACGTTACTTCTCCTATATGTGAATATAAATACGTTACTTCTCCTATATGTGAATATAAATACGTTACTTCTCCTATATGTGAATATAAATACGTTACTTCTCCTATAGGTGAATATAAATACGTTACTTCTCCTATATGTGAATATAAATACGTTACTTCTCCTATATGTGAATATAAATACGATACTTCTCCTATATGTGAATATAAATACGTTACTTCTCCTGCATGTGAATATAAATACGTTACTTCTCCTATATGTGAGTATAAATACGTTACTTCTCCTATATGTGAATATAAATACGTTACTTCTCCTATATGTGAATATAAATACGTTACTTCTCCTGGATGTGAATACAAATACGTTACTTCTCCTATATGTGAATATAAATACGTTACTTCTCCTGGATGTGAATATAAATAGGTTACTTCTCCTATATGTGAGTATAAATACGTTACTTCTCCTATATGTGAATATAAATACGATACTTCTCCTATATGTGAATATAAATACGTTACTTCTCCTGGATGTGAATATAAATACGTTACTTCTCCTATATGTGAGTATAAATACGTTACTTCTCCTATATGTGAATATAAATACGTTACTTCTCCTATATGTGAATATAAATACGTTACTTCTCCTGGATGTGAATACAAATGCGTTATTTCTCCTATATGTGAATATAAATACGTTACTTCTCCTATATGTGAATATAAATACGATACTTCTCCTATATGTGAATATAAATACGTTACTTCTCCTGGATGTGAATATAAATACGTTACTTCTCCTATATGTGAATATAAATACGTTACTTCTCCTATATGTGAATATAAATATGTTACTTCTCCTGGATGTGAATATAAATATGTTACTTCTCCTGGATGTGAATATAAATACGTTACTTCTCCTATATGTGAATATAAATACGTTACTTCTCCTATATGTGAATATAAATACGTTACTTCTCCTATATGTGAATATAAATACGTTACTTCTCCTGGATGTGAGTATAAATACGTTACTTCTCCTATATGTGACTATAAATACGTTACTTCTCCTGGATGTGAATATAAATACGTTACTTCTCCTATATGTGAATATAAATACGTTACTTCTCCTATATGTGAATATAAATGCGTTACTTCTCCTATATGTGAATATAAATACGTTACTTCTCCTGGATGTGAATATAAATACGTAACTTCTCCTATATGTGAATATAAATACGTTACTTCTCCTATATGTGAATATAAATACGTTACTTCTCCTGGATGTGAATATAAATACGTAACTTCTCCTATATGTGAATATAAATACGTTACTTCTCCTATATGTGAATATAAATATGTTACTTCTCCTATATGTGAGTATAAATACGTTACTTCTCCTATATGTGACTATAAATACGTTACTTCTCCTGGATGTGAGTATAAATACGTTACTTCTCCTATATGTGAATATAAATACGTTACTTCTCCTATATGTGAATATAAATACGTTACTTCTCCTATATGTGAATATAAATACGTTACTACTCCTATATGTGAATATAAATACGCTACTTCTCCTATATGTGAATATAAATACGTTACTTCTCCTATATGTGAATATAAAAATGCTACTTCTCCTATATGTGAATATAAAAATGCTACTTCTCCTATATGTGAATATAAATACGTTACTTCTCCTATATGTGAATATAAATTCCTTTACTTCTCCTATATGTGAATATAAATACGTTACTTCTCCTATATGTGAATATAAATACGTTACTTCTCCTATATGTGAATATAAATACGTTACTTCTCCTATATGTGAATAAAAATACGTTACTTCTCCTACATGTGAATATAAATACGTTACTCCTCCTGTATGTGAATATAAATACGTTACTTCTCCTGGATGTGAATATAAATACGTTACTTCTCCTATATGTGAATATAAATACGTTACTTCTCCTATATGTGAATATAAATACGTTACTTCTCCTGGATGTGAGTATAAATACGTTACTTCTCCTATATGTGACTATAAATACGTTACTTCTCCTGGATGTGAATATAAATACGTTACTTCTCCTATATGTGAATATAAATACGTTACTTCTCCTATATGTGAATATAAATACGTTACTTCTCCTATATGTGAATATAAATACGTTACTTCTCCTGGATGTGAATATAAATACGTTACTTCTCCTATATGTGAATATAAATACGTTACTTCTCCTATATGTGAATATAAATACGTTACTTCTCCTATATGTGAATATAAATACGTTACTTCTCCTGGATGTGAGTATAATACGTTACTTCTCCTATATGTGACTATAAATACGTTACTTCTCCTGGATGTGAATATAAATACGTTACTTCTCCTATATGTGAATATAAATACGTTACTTCTCCTATATGTGAATATAAATACGTTACTACTCCTATATGTGAATATAAATACGCTACTTCTCCTATATGTGAATATAAATTCCTTTACTTCTCCTATATGTGAATATAAATACGTTACTTCTCCTATATGTGAATATAAATACGTTACTTCTCCTATATGTGAATATAAATACGTTACTTCTCCTGTATGTGAATATAAATACGTTACTTCTCCTACATGTGAATATAAATATGTTACTCCTCCTGTATGTGAATATAAATACGTTACTTCTCCTATATGTGAATATAAATACGTTACTTCTCCTGTATGTGAATATAAATAAGTTACTTCTCCTACATGTGAATATAAATACATTACTCCTCCTGTATGTGAATATAAATACGTTTATCCTCCTGTATGTGAATATAAATACGCTACTTCTCCTATATGTGAATATAAATATGTTACTTCTCCTATATGTGAATATAAATACGCTACTTCTCTTATATGTGAGTATAAATACGTTACTTCTCCTATATGTGAATATAAATACGTTACTTCTCCTGGATGTGAATATAAATACGTTACTTCTCCTATATGTGAATATAAATACGTTATTCTCCTGGATGTGAATATAAATACGTTACTTCTCCTATATGTGAATATAAATACGTTACTTCTCCTATATGTGAATATAAATACGCTACTTCTCCTATATGTGAATATAAATACGTTACTTCTCCTGGATGTGAATATAAATACGTTACTTCTCCTATATGTGAGTATAAATACGTTACTTCTCCTATATGTGAATATAAATACATTACTTTTTCTGGATGTGAATATAAATACAATACTTCTCCTATATGTGAATATAAATACGTTACTTCTCCTATATGTGAATATAAATACGTTACTTTTCTATATGTGAATATAAATACGTTACTTCTCCTGGATGTGAATATAAATACGTTACTTCTCCTATATGTGACTATAAATACGTTACTTCTCCTATATGTGAATATAAATACGCTACTTCTCCTATATGTGAATATAAATATGTTACTTCTCCTATATGTGAATATAAATACGCTACTTCTCTTATATGTGAGTATAAATACGTTACTTCTCCTATATGTGAATATAAATACATTACTTCTCCTGGATGTGAATATAAATACGTTACTTCTCCTATATGTGAATATAAATACGTTATTCTCCTGGATGTGAATATAAATACGTTACTTCTCCTATATGTGAATATAAATACGTTACTTCTCCTATATGTGAATATAAATACGCTACTTCTCCTATATGTGAATATAAATACGTTACTTCTCCTGGATGTGAATATAAATACGTTACTTCTCCTATATGTGAGTATAAATACGTTACTTCTCCTATATGTGAATATAAATACGCTACTTCTCCTGGATGTGAATATAAATACGTTACTTCTCCTGGATGTGAATATAAATACGTTACTTCTCCTGGATGTGAATATAAAAACGTTACTTCTCATATATGTGAATATAAATACGTTACTTCTCCTATATGTGAATATAAATACGTTACTTCTCCTATATGTGAATATAAATACGTTACTTCTCCTATATGTGAATATAAATACGTTACTTCTCCTATATGTGAATATAAATACGATACTTCTCCTATATGTGAATATAAATACGTTACTTCTCCTGGATGTGAATATAAATACGTTACTTCTCCTATATGTGAGTATAAATACGTTACTTCTCCTATATGTGAATATAAATACGTTACTTCTCCTATATATGAATATAAATACGTTACTTCTCCTGGATGTGAATACAAATACGTTACTTCTCCTATATGTGACTATAAATACGTTACTTCTCCTATATGTGAATATAAATACGTTACTTCTCCTATATGTGAATATAAATACGTTACTTCTCCTGTATGTGAATATAAATACGTTACTTCTCCTATAAGTGAATATAAATACGTTACTTCTCCTATATGTGAATATAAATACGTTACTTCTCCTATATGTGAATATAAATACGTTACTCCTCCTATATGTGAATATAAATACGTTACTTCTCCTATATGTGAATATAAATATGTTACTTCTCCTATATGTGAATATAAATACGTTACTTCTCCTGGATGTGAATATAAATACGTTACTTCTCCTATATGTGAATATAAATACGTTACTACTCCTGTATGTGAATATAAATACGTTACTTCTCCTATATGTGAATATAAATACGCTACTTCTCCTATATGGGAATATAAATACGTTACTTCTCCTATATGTGAATATAAATACATTACTTTTTCTGGATGTGAATATAAATACAATACTTCTCCTATATGTGAATATAAATACGTTACTTCTCCTATATGTGAATATAAATACGTTACTTTTCCTATATGTGAATATAAATACGTTACTTCTCCTGGATGTGAATATAAATACGTTACTTCTCCTATATGTGAATATAAATACGTTACTTCTCCTATATGTGAATATAAATACGTTACTTCTCCTATATG